>NC_086455.1:116237994-116295494 GCF_028390025.1 Pseudophryne corroboree | reverse complement strand
CAGGAAGAGAGGCCAATTGTTTTTAGAAGAAAACCGATAAGGCCGAAATCTGGACCCCAATCTAAGGCCCACATCGACACCAGCCTGCAGAAAATGGAGAAAATGTCCCAACTCAAACTCTTCCATAGGAGCCTTCTTGGAATCACACCAAGACACACATTTTCTCCAAATACGGTGGTAATGTTTAGACGTTACTCCTATCCTGGCCTGAATAAGAGTGGGGATGACTTCCTTGGGAATACCCTTTCGGGCTAGGATCCGGCGCTCAACAGCCATGCCGTGAAACGTAGCCGCGGTAAGTCTTGATACACGCACAGCCCCTGCTGTAGCAGGTCCTCTCGAGGAGGAAGAGGCTGAGGATCTTCTATGAGCAACTCCTGAAGATCTGGGTACCAAGCCCTCCTTGGCCAGTCTGGGGCAATGAATATTGCTTGAACTCTTGTTCTTCTTATTATCTTGAGAACTTTTGGGATCAGCGAAAGTGGAGGGAAGACATACCCCGACCGGAATACCCACTGGGCCACCAGTGCATCCACTGCTATTGCTTGAGGGTTTCTCGACCTGGAACAATATCTCTGAAGCTTCTTGTTGAGAGGAGATGCCATCATGTCTACTTGAGGAACTCCCCAGAGACTTGTCACCTCTGAGAAGACTTCTTGGTGGAGGCCCCACTCTCCTGGATGGAGATCGTGTCTGCTTTCCAGTTGTCCACTCCCGGAATGAAAATCGCAGACAGAGCTCTTACATGTCTTTCTACCCAGAGGAGAATCCTTGACACCTCTGCCATTGCTGCTCTTCTTTTTGTTCCGCCTTGCCTGTTTATGTACGTGACTGCTGTTACATTGTCCGACTGGATCTGCACGGGATGATCTTGAAGAAAATGTACCGTTTGTAGAAGGCCATTGTAAATGGCTCTCAACTCCAGTACGTTTATGTGAAGGCAGGAAGCTTTACCCCTGAGTGACGGCTCCCCAGCCTCGGAGACTTGCATCCGTGGTTACCAGGACCCAGTCCTGAATCCCGAACCTGTGTCCCTCTAGTAGGTGAGAACTGTGTAGCCACCACAGGAGCAAAATTCTGGTTTTGGCTGACAGGATTATCTTCCGGTGCATGTGTAGGTGGGATCCGGACCACTTGTCCAACAGGTCCCACTGGAATACTCTGGCATGGAATCTGCCAAACTGTATGGCCTTTTAGGCCGCCACCATTTTTCCCAACAACCGAATGCACTGATGGATTGACACACATGTTGGTTTCAGTATCTGCTTGACCATTCTCTGGATTTCCAGAGCCTTTTCCACTGGAAGAAATACTCTCTGAACTTCTGAGTCCAGTATTATCCTGAGAAAAGACAATGTTGTTGTTGGTTCCAACTGTGATTTTTGGAAAATTTATGATCCAACCGTGTTGTTGGAGTATGGACAGGGAGAGTGTGATGTTCTGCAGCAGCTGCTCCCTGGATCTCGCCTTTATCAGGAGATCGTCCAGATAAGGAATTATATTGACTCCTCTTTGACGACGGAGGACCATCATCTCCGCCATCACCTTGGTGAAAACTCTCGGCGCCGTGGAGAAACCGAAAGGCAACATCTGAAATTGGTAATGACCATCCTGAACCGCGAACCTCAGATAAGCCTGGTGAGGAGGATAAATTGGAACATGCAGGCAAGCATCCTTTGTCTACTGACACCATGAAGTCCCTCTCTTCCAGACTGGAAATCACTGCTCTCAGTTATTCCATTTTGAACTTGAACCTTTTCAAGTAGAGATTCCGGCTTCGGAACTACAAAGAGGCTTGAATAAAACCCCTCTCCTTGTTGTGACAAGGGTACCAGGACTATGACCTGATCCTGACATAATTTTTGAATTGCCGTTGTTACTGCCTCTCTTTCTGGAAGAGACGCTGGCAAGGTCGATATGAAAAATCGGCATGGGGGGGACGTCTTGAAACTCCAGTTTGTACCCCTGGGATACTATCTGTAAAACCCATGGGTCCAGGCCAGAATGAATCCAACCTTGACTGAACAGTTTCAGACGTGCCCCCACCCGAGCGGCCTCCCGCAAGGAAGCCCCAGCGTCATGCTGTAGATTTGGCAGAAGTAGGGGTTGACTTCTGCTCCTGGTATCCTGGAGGCGCTGCGGACTGCTTTCCTTTTCCCCTTCCTCTACCTGCAAAGAAGGGGGAACCTTTGGCCTTTTTGTATTTGTTGGGCCGAAAGGACTGCATGTGAGCTTGATGTGTCTTTTTTGCCGGTGCAGGAGCATAAGGCAAAAATGTCGACTTACCTGCGGTAGCCGCCGAGACTAACGCATCCAGCCCATCACCAAATAAGGCCTCACCTTTATATGGGAGAGCCTACGTATTCTTTTTGGAAACTGCATCCGCGTTCCACTGGCGAATCCACAACGCCCGCCGAGCCGATACTGCCATGGTAGCTACTGTTGAACCCAAGAGTCCAATATCCTTCATCGCTTCTAGCTTGTATGTGGCCAGATCTTTGATATTACCTAACTTTAGGAGTATCTCATCTTTATCAGTCGTGTCAATTTCTGATGACAAATTGTTTGACCATTTTTCAATCGCACGACTCACCCATGCGCAAGCAATCGTGGGCCTGAGCAGCGTACCATTGGCAACATAAATGGATTTTAATGTAGTTTCCATTTTGCGGTCTGCCAGCTCCTTTAGCGAAGCCATCCCAGGTGCAGGGAGAATCACCTTCTTTGTCAATCTAGACAGTGTACTGTCTAACACCGGGGGTGACTCCCATTTTTTTCTGTCCTCTAAAGAAAAAGGATAAGCTATCTGAATCCTTTAGGGAATACGAAATGTATTTTCCGGATTCACCCACACCCCTTCAAAAAGAGTATTTAGCTCGTGGGAAGGAGGGAAAGTAACATTAGATTTCTTTTCTTTATAGAAATAGGCCTTCTCCTGAGGTACAAGAGGGGCTTCTGTAACTTCCAAAACTTCCCTTATAGCCACAATCACATATTGTATATTTTTCACCAATTTATGATCTATTTCCCTGGTGTCACTATCGTCGACACAGGAATCAGCGTCCATGTCGGTATCCGTATTTACAATATTTGCAAACGGTCTCTTATGTGACCCAGAGAGGTCGCCTGCGGATGGGAGAACAGAACCCTGAAAAATCACATCTTCCACAATTTTTCTCCAGCATTCTGCATGAGATTCAGACTTATCTAATCTCCTATTGATATGATGCATACTATCACGTATTTCTTTCACCCATGCAGGCTCTTGGTGTGCCGGCAGCGCCACCACATTACACTTCTGTATCCCTAAAATGGCTTCCTCCGGGGAGGAACTCCCTGCCTCAGACATGTCACACACGTGCACAACACACACCACAGACACACTGGGACTTATAGGGGACAGACCCACAGTAAAATCTGTCAGAAGGACACAGTTAGGAGCAGCCAGTTCACAACCCCAGCGCCAGTACACAATGTCTGTGAACACAAAATGCCCACTGACACAAGCGCTTTTTATAATGTAAATACACCCTGTAAAGCACCAAATTCACTGTGCCCCCCCTTGTTTTGCACCCTGATACTTGTATTCAGTAGTGGAGGAGGGACCAGCGTCGTCTCTGCAGCCTGAGGAGAGAGAGAAAATGGCACTGAGTAGTGTGCTGGCTGACTGAGGAGGAAGCTCCGCGCCCGCAATGGCGCGTTTCTCCTCAGATTTTTCACATAATATTTATACTGGCGGGGGTAGGGCTGTGCCCTGGCATCTTATGCCCCCTTTTAGCCAGTTTATAAGGTTTTATGCTGCCCAGGGCGCCCCCCCCTCACCCTGCAGTGCCTGTGTATGTGGGCAGCAATGGCGCGCTGCGCTCCCGCCAGCCGCATGGTACCTTTAGCCATCATTGTCTTGATTGAAGATCCATCTTCTAACACTCACCTGTCTTCTGACTTCTGGCTCTGTGAGGGGGGTGACAGCGTGCTGTGGGAGTGAGCATCTAAACACGGCTAGCGTTAAGTACCCTTCAGGAGCTAATGGTGTACTGTGAGCCAGAAGCTGGGCCATGAAACTCTTTAGGAAGTTTGTTCCTACTTCTGCCCCCTCAGTCCCACGAAGCAGGGATACTGTTGCCAGCAGTTCTCCCTGAAATTAAATAACCTAACATAAGTCTTTTCAGAGAAACTCAGTAGAGCTCCCCTGGAGTGCATCCAGTCTGCCTGGGCACATTTCTAAAACTGAAGTCTGGAGGAGGGACATAGAGGGAGGAGCCAGTTCACACCCTTTGAAAAGTCTGAGTGCCCATGGCTCCTGCGGAACCGTCTATACCCCATGGTCATGAAGTGGACCCCAGCATCCTCTAGGACGTATGAGAAATAAATAAATATATATAATACAATATTTTATATACACTGCTCAAAAAAATAAAGGGAACACTAAAATAACACATCCTAGATCTGAATGAATGAAATATTCTTATAAAATACTTTGTTCTTTACATAGTTGAATGTGCTGACAACAAAATCACACAAAAATTATCAATGGAAATCAAATGTATTTACCCATGGAGGTCTGGATTTGGAGTCACCCTCAAAATTAAAGTGGAAAAACACACTACAGGCTGATCCAACTTTGATGTAATGTCCTTAAAACAAGTCAAAATGAGGCTCCGAAGTGTGTGTGGCCCCCACATGCCTGTATGACCTCCCTACAATGCCTGGGCATGCTCCTGATGAGGTGGCGGATGGTCTCCTGAGGGATCTCTCCCAGACCTGGACTAAAGCATCCGCCAACTCCTGGACAGTCTGTGGTGCAACGTGGCGTTGGTGGATGGAGCGAGACATGATGTCCCAGATGTGCTCAATTGGATTCAGGTCTGGGGAACGGGTGGGCCAGTCCATAGCATCAATGCCTTCGTCTTGCAGGAACTGCTGACACACTCCAGCCACATGAGGTCTAGCATTGTCTTGCATTAGGAGGAACCCAGGGCCAAACGCACCAGCATATGGTCTCACAAGGGGTCTGAGGATCTCATCTCTGTACCTAATGGCAGTCAGGCTACCTCTGGCGAGCACATGGAGGGCTGTGCAGCCCCCCAAAGAAATGCCACCCCACACCATTACTGACTCACTGCCAAACCGTTCATGCTGGAGGATGTTGCAGGCAGCAGAACTTCTCCTTGGCGTCTCCAGACTCTCACGTCTGTCACATGTGCTCAGTGAGAACCTGCTTTCATCAGGTAGTGCAACTCATCCAGGATGGCACATCAATGCGAGCTGTGGCAAGAAGGTTTGCTGTGTCTGTCTGCGTAGTGTCCAGAGCATGGAGGTGCTACCAGGAGACAGGCCAGTACATCAGGAGACGTGGAGGAGGCCGTAGGAGGGCAACAACCCAGCAGCAGGACCGCTACCTCCGCCTTTGTGCAAGGAGGAACAGGAGGAGCACTGCCAGAGCCCTGCAAAATGACCTCCAGCAAGCCACAAATGTGCATGTGTCTACTGAAACGATCAGAAACAGACTCCATGAGGGTGGTATGAGAGCCCGATGTCCACAGGTGGGGGTTGTGCTTACAGCCCAACACCGTGCAGGAAATTTGGGATTTGCCATAGAACACCAAGATTGGCAAATTCGCCACTGGCGCCCTGTGCTCTTCACAGATGAAAGCAGGTTCTCACTGAGCACATGTGACAGAATCTGGAGACGCCAAGGAGAACGTTCTGCTGCCTGCAACATCCTCCAGCATGACCGGTTTGGCAGTGGGTCAGTAATGGTGTGGGGTGGCATTTCTTTGGGGGGGCCGCACAGCCCTCCATGTGCTCGCCAGAGGTAGCCTGACTGCCATTAGGTACCGAGATGAGATCCTCAGACCCCTTGTGAGACCATATGCTGGTGCGGTTGGCCCTGGGTTCCTCCTAATGCAAGACAATGCTAGACCTCATGTGGCTGGAGTGTGTCAGCAGTTCCTGCAAGACGAAGGCATTGATGCTATGGACTGGCCCGCCCGTTCCCCAGACCTGAATCCAATTGAGCACATCTGGGACATCATGTCTCGCTCCATCCACCAACGCCACGTTGCACCACAGACTGTCCAGGAGTTGGCGGATGCTTTAGTCCAGGTCTGGGAGAGATCCCTCAGGAGACCATCCGCCACCTCATCAGGAGCATGCCCAGGCGTTGTAGGGAATTCACACACATTACTGAGCCTCATTTTGACTTGTTTTAAGGACGTGACATCAAAGTTGGATCAGCCTGTAGTGTGTTTTTCCACTTTCATTCATTTTGAGTGTGACTCCAAATCCAGACCTCCATGGGTTAATAAATTTGATTTCCATTGATAATTTTTGTGTGAATTTGTTGTTGGCACATTCAACTATGTAAAGAACAAAGTATTTAATAAGAATAATTCATTCAGATCTAGGATGTGTTGTTTAAGAGTTCCCATTATTTTTTTGAGCAGTGTGTGTGTGTGTATGGATGTGTGTGTATATGTATGTATGTGTGTGTGTATGTATATGTATATGTATGTATATATATATATATATATGTATGTATATATGTATATATGTATGTATATATATATGTATATGTATATATGTATATATATATATTTTAGTTTTTATTTTATTTTATTATCCTTTATTTATATGGCGCCACAAGGGTTCCGCAGCGCCCAATTACATAGTACATAAATAATCAAACCGGAAAACAGCGACTTACAGTTGATGACAGTATAGGACAAGTACAGGGTAAATAAACATAGTTACATCAGCAGATGACACAGGAATAAGTATCAGGTGGCAGAAGACTGCTGGAGTTGATGCAGTTGAAGATTATTAAAATAAGAAAGGATAAGCACATGAGGGAAGAGGGGGTATATATACATGTGTGTGTATATAATAATACAGGTTGAGTATCCCATACCCAAATATTCCGAAATACGGACTTTTTTGAGTGAGAGTGAGACAGTGAAACCTTTGTTTTTTGATGACTCAATGTACACAAACTTTGTTTAATACACAAAGTTATTAAAAATATTGTATTAAATGACCTTCAGGCTGTGTGTATAAGGTGTTTATGAAACATAAATGAATTGCGTGATTGTACACACACTTTCTTTAATGCACAAAGTTATAAAAAATATTGGCTAAAATGACCTTCAGGCTGTGTGTATAAGGTGTATATGAAACATAAATGCATTCTGTCCTTAGATTTAGGTCCCATCACCATGATATCTCATTATGGTATGCAATTATTCCAAAATACGGAAAAATCCCATATCCAAAATACCTCTGGTCCCAAGCATTTTGGATAAGGGATACTCAACCCGTATTTTATTTCTGCTTGTGAGTAGACTCCTACGTGTCTTTAAATAAACAGAACATGTTTTATCCTTGTATATACTGGTTTAGACAAGCTAGTTAGATGCCAATTTTTTTTATTTTATTTTTTATAAAACTTCAATCCTGTTTTCTCTCTGTAACTGTCAGGAATGAACCTCTTGGCTTCTGCTAGCCGCGACAGACTAATCCATGTATTAGATGCTTCTAAGAATTACAGCCTTCAGCAAACCTTAGATGACCATTCTTCGTCCATCACCGCTGTAAAATTTGCTGGTAAATTCTTTCGTACAATCAAAGATTTCAGTGTTGATATTCTGAATATCCGTCTTAAGAATGTATTTACATTTGAGCACAGGCTACATGGCATGTTTTAGATTACCCAAAGCCAATAGTCCATATAAAAGTAGGGGTGGAGCTATTAATTGCCTGGACCTGTTGGAGGGGCCCAGGTCAGCTGCTGAGGAGAAGAGATGTCCCCCTTTGTGCCGCACAAAGTATTTTACATGCTTTTCTTTTTTGGAGGGGGTATGTCCGCACCTCCTGGCTTTGGCCACACAACTTTCAGTATCACCCTGTCCTGCTGATATCTCAACGGCCCTGCTCAATATACACACAAACTGGCATCCTGTAATGCTTGCTGTAAACTAAATTTCTTTGGTGTTAACTGCGCACTGAGGCCCTCTAGTGTTCGGATGAGCTGCTGCACTTAAAGGTGACCAACCTAAATACCAGCAAACATAAAATTAATTCTATTAGTGCTGCGCTCAATCCTAGTGTGTCAATGAGAATATTGGGTGTTGATCATTTATAATGTTTAGTTTTTTCAGAAATTGTACCCTTATTCCTCCTCCCCCTTCTCTTTCAGTGATGTACCCTAAAATGGGAGCTTTGTATGGCACAAATTTATAGCTTTATAGCTTGTTAATAGCTTTTTATTTTTTGATAGTCCGCTTAAAGTCCGCTTCAAATAGAAGTCTCTTAAATAAACTGTATGACACTAGAGATTGGGCTATATACAGTTTATTTAAGAGACTTCTATTTCAAGCGGACTTTAAGCGGACTATCAAAAAATAAAAAGCTATTAACAGTGCTCAAAAGGATCTATTTGGTCAATCATTTTTTATACATATATGCCGGTCATTTGGGGTTTATTCCCATTTATAAATTTGTGCCATACAAAGCTCCCATTTTAGGGTACATCACTGAAAGAGAAGGGGGAGGAGGAATAAGGGTACAATTTCTGAAAAAACTAAACATTATAAATGATCAACACCCAATATTCTCATTGACACACTAGGATTGAGCGCAGCACTAATAGAATTAATTTTATGCTTGCTGTAAACTAGTTTGAACAGGAAAGAGTGGATGTTGGAGGGATCAGTGGAATGCTGGACCTGTTTTTTATTTTAAAAACAGATTTTGACCTCTTTATATGGTATTTTAGACCTCACCTCCCAGCATAGTGCAGCCTAGCTGTCCACCGTACTTTCTCTTACTGCAGTCAATGGACCTCGTGTCAGGTGATTGTTAAGCGCAATGGAATATTCTGGTACCATATAAGTAAATAATAATTATGAGGTCCAATACACTGACTTTACGGACAGCCAACTCTTTTGGATGGTGGCATCGCTCATCAAATCAGATGCAGTAGTTATTATAGTCCATGCATTGAATCTGTCAACTGCTGCAGCTCTTAAGTAGAGTCTCCAGTACAAGCTGTTATAAGAGATGGCAGAATATCACACACACCATGAGAGCACCTCCAGTGTACTAGTCTGGATCAGTACAGATGTCCAATTTCTCCCATGGGTGTAAAAGTTCTATCCACAGAATAGGTAAAATACGTGGCTTGGTTTTTGATGACGTATAGCAGCAGTAATGACCCATACATAAGTATACCGCTGTGTTATTTAACCAGGGTGCCAACTGGAGTTCTGCTAATGACTATGTCTTATTTTACAGCTAATGCTGGGAAGATGCGAATGATCAGCTGCGGAGCAGATAAAAGCATTTACTTCCGTACTGCCGAGCAGGTATGTTAATGTCCGTTTCTTTACACACACTGCAAACAGCAACCAGCTCATCTGTGACAGGTAATAAAAGACCCATAAACAGACTTCTGCTATTGTACCAACTTCACTGTAAGGAGTCACAGGACTAGGTTGTTCTGTGTTTGCTGCTTTGACTCATACTTTTATAGTTTATAGTGAGTGACGTGGTTACAGAAGTCAGTGTGACTCACAGTTTTGCCTGTGGACATAAATCATGTGAATGCCTTCTACCTGGCGTCAGAAAGCGCATCACTTGGGTTTATCTACTTTACTTGCAGAGTTGAAAACAAATGAACCTTTGTTATGATCTTTTCATTTCTTCCGACAAGCCTAGAAATTCATCTTTTCTGCTGAGTGGTACACTTGGCTCCACAAGGAATTACATCGGGGTGTAGAGTAGGATCTTGATCCAAGGCACCAACAGGCTCAAAGGTATGACCTTCTTCCCCAGATGCATAGAGCCGCCTCCTATATCACCCCGCCTCCGTGCACAGGAGCTCCGTTTGTAAGTTGGTGCCTTGCAGTATGCAGGCACTTAACAGGAGGCTGCCATAAGCAGCCTTTTCAGAGCTTCATTTTACAGACTGAAAACAATGGAAATGTAAAGAAGACTTCCAGGGCTGCTGCAGGCACCGTCTAATAGACCTTCGTGCGTGCAGCTCCATCACCCCCAGCGGCACTGTATACTCCCGCGCCGCGGTTGCCGGGTCACTCCAGCGGAGGTGCCGGCTTCTTCCATCCTAACGTGAGTCACACACACGCTGCCGTCTCCCAGATCGCGGAGCCTCAGACGAGGGGGAGGTAAGGGGCTTCTGTGTCGCACTTTACCGCGATCCAGCGCGGCCGTAGGAGGTGGGCCACGCGCGCACTGACACGGATTACTGGGCTGATGTTCCACTAGCCACCAGGGTTATATTATAGGCACAGGTCATGGGGGATGTTGTACCAAGTTCCCCCCGCGATAGTTTTACTGCCCGCACACCCGGTGGGGATGCCAGCAGGGGGAGCAGGTTGGACCTGAGGCTCTTCATCCCCCCCCCCCCCCCCCCTTCCCAGCCCTAGGGCGCCATTTCAGCAATGTTCCCGCACTGGAGCTGCTTCCCTCTCCCTCATTCCCGATCAGCAGCCATTCCAAACAGCGGCTTGCTGTTTCCTGGGATTGCTGGGGCAAATCCTCCTCTGTGGAACCGCCTGACTGCCAGTGCTGTGCTTCCTACAGGACACTTGAGTATTCTACCTGTCACTGGGACTGTGTTAGTTAAGAGAGTACATACCTTCAGGGTTGTGTGGTACAAACACCCTGTGATATACATCCAGTGCTTACTGTGTTTGTTATATCTATAGTTATCACGTATAGCCATACTGAGTATTACTTTGTATTGTTAGTCCAGTGCAGTTTATGGTTCATAATTTCTGCATGGTACGCTTTTGACTCTATCTATCTATCTATCTATCTCGATCGATCGATCGATCGATCGATCGTTCGTTCGTGTGTGTGCATGTAGCTACTGTGTGGTTGCCTTATTGCAGGGTATTTCACTCACTGGGCTATTCCTATATTGCTGCACCTGAGGGGGCCAAGTGTTTCAGGTGTTTCTATGCAAATAATATAGGATTGTTTCACAAGATATACTAACTGGGTATTTTTACTTGTGATTTATAGTCGCCATATAATCTATATCTCTTGAACTCACGGTCTGTGCTACCTTAGGCACGCTTTACTGAAGAGTTCTTGATAGGTATAGTGCTGCTACACTTTGTACCTTGTTGCCCAATATTGTGCACATAGTTATGTCTGCTACACGTGGCAACGACGCTGGGGCTTCTCCCACACTGCGTGGTAGTGAGGCCGCAGACGTGATGGAGGAAAATATGAAAGCTGAGAGTTCTGGTAGTGGGTCGGTAGCACCTGGGGCATCACCGGGCTCACCTTGGGCTACGTTTTCCACGCTGTTAAACACGCTTGCAACTAAATTGGCACCCCCTGTGGGACCACCTGTGCCGATGCAGCAGGTTATGGTCCCTGCTATTAATCCGCCATGGGCAGATCAAATCTCCACTCAGTTACAGCATTTGAACTGGTCACTGTCTAAATCTAAGTGTCACTCTCGCCCGCCTAAGACTGTCTTCTAAACTGGCCATTACCTCCTCCCAATTCACTGCTATTCCAGACACTTCCTCTGAGGAGGATGGTACATTTACTGATCCCATAGACACTGACACAGTTGTTTCTGATGGGGAAGGGAAATCATTGGTGGATGTCCCGGATTTGATTGAAGCATTTAGGCTCATTCCTCAGGTGTCTGATGTGTCTGAGCCTGAGGCTGTCTCTAAAAAGCCAGATAGGTTTTACCTCATTCTCGACTCCTGGCTGACATATGTCGGGATAATCCGGGAACGGAATCCATACTGCATAAGAGACTGTTGGCTCGCTATCCTCTCTCTGCGGAGCTATGTCAGAAATTGGGAAACTCCTCCCCCTGAAGATTCTCATGTGGCGCGTATGGTAGTTTCCTCTGCTCTGCCAGTAACTACCGTCACCTCTCTGAAGGAATTGACGGATAGACGTGTGGAGGGTTGTTTGAAAGCGATTTACACCCTACCGGGGGCTGGGCATAGGCCAACCATTGCAGCAACTTGGGCTGCTGAACCTGTTGAGGCGTGGGCTCAGAGGCTAGAGGCGGAGCAGCCTTCCGACGCATCTGAGCATGCTTGACAATGTATCTCGTATATTAACACGTCTTCTCTGTACCTTAAGGAGGTGTTGGTGGCCGGGCTACTATTACGTCCATCCTGGCCAGACGCATCCTTTGGTTGAGATCCTGGTCAGTGGATATGGATTCCAGGAAAACCCTGGAGGTGCTTCCTTTCAAGGGAGACATTCTCTTTGGAGAAGACCTCAATAAGATTGTGGCTGATCTGGCTACTGCTAAAACAGTTTGCCTACCTAGTACGGCTCCTTCCGCACAGAAGGCTAAAAGTACTTGCCCTCTGCCCTTTCATCCTCCAGGTAAAGCAAAAGGTCAGGCGTACCCGAAGCAAGCTCGTGCTTCCAGACCTGCCAAGCCCAGACCAAAAAGAGCCTGGGCTGCCCGTCAGCCTGCTTCCAAAACTGACAAGCCTGCCGCATGACTGGGCGGGCCTCCCTCTGGGGGATCCCAGGGTGGGGGGCTGACTTCTAGGTTTTGCCCAGGAATGATTGAAGACCACTTCAGATGCCTGGGTAAGGGAAGTCGTCACTCGAGGTTACGCCGTACCCTTCAAGAATCGTCCCCCTCATCGATTTTGCCTGACAGATGTTCCTTGGACCCTACAAAGGCAAACACTCTGCATATGGTGGTACATTCCCTCCTGACCACAGGAGTGGTAGTACAGGTGCTTCTGGCTCAGAGAGGCAAGGGGTACTATTCACCGCTGTTTCTAGTCCCGAAACCGAACGGGTCCTCGCGGCCCATTCTCAATCTGAAGTCCTTGAACAAGCATGTGCGGGTCTCCAAGTTTCGTATGGAAACTCTGCACACTCTATTGTTCTGGCAATGGAGCCTGGGGACTATATGGTCTCCCTGGACATACAGGATGCCTACCTGCATATTCCTATCGCAGTCTCTCATCAGCAGTACCTGAGGTTTGTGGTTGGCAACCTTCATTACCAATTTCGGGCGTTACCCTTTGGTTTGACAACGGCTCCCCGAGGTTTCACCAAAGTAATGGCAGTCATGACGGCTACACTCCGCCGTCAAGGGTCAGGATCCTACCGTACTTTGACGATTTGTCGATCCTGGCAAATTCCCCAGAACTTCTCCTGTGTCATCTCAATCTAACGGTCCAGTGCATGAAAGCCCACGGGTGGTTGATCAACTGGAAGAAATCCTCCCTGGTTCCTGCTCGGAGCATGTTACATCTGGGAGCGTTATTGGACACTCACAACCAACGGTTGTTCTTGTCTCAGGAGAAAAGTCCTGAAGCTTCAGGACAGGATTTAATGCTTCCTATCTCGTCTGCAAGTGTCGATATATTCGGCAATGCAAGTGCTACGTCTCATGGTGTCGGCTTTCGACATGGTGGAGTATGCTCAATTCCATTCTCGCCCTCTGCAGATGTTAATTCTGACCAAGTGGGACGGCTTGCCTCACCGGATCAGATCTCACATGATCTACTTGTCTCCGGAGGTCCGCCTGTCACTGAGCTGATGGCTTCAGGACCAACGATTGAGCAGGAGCCGTCCCTTCTGGATATCCAGCTGGGTCCTGCTGACGACGGATGCCTGTCTGAGAGGTTGGGGCACGGTGTTGGAACAGCACTCTCTTCAGGGTTGGTGGACCAAGGAGGAGTCTCTACTCCCAATAAATATTCTGGAACTGCGGGCAATGTTCAACGCATTAGAAATAAAAATAATGTAAAAAAAAAAAATAGGGGCAGACTAGACTTATCTGCCGACAAATTCTATGGTTCTATGACAATGGCCCATCATCTAATACAGAACAGACCTGTTCAAGTACAGTCGGACATCGCCACCACTGTGGCGTACATAAATCATCAAGGCGGCACTCGAAGCCGCATGACAATGAAGGAAGTATCACGGATTCTTCAGTGGGCGGAGCGCCATCTGCTGGTCATATCCGCAGTGTTCATTCCGGGCGCCCTGAACTGGGAAGCGGACTATGTCAGTCGTCAGGACGTACACGCAGGAGAGTGGACCCTCCATCCGGAGGCATTTCAACTTCTTGTGGACACATGGGGCCTTCCAGATGTGGATCTGATGGCGTCTCGACACAATCGCAAGGTTCCGGTCTTCGGAGCAAGGACAAGGGATCCTCAAGCTGCGTTCATGGACGATCTGGCAATTCCATGGAACTTTCAGCTGCCGTATGTGTTCCCTCCAGTGTCACTCCTGCCCAGAGTAATACAGAAGTTCAAGCAAGAAGGAGGAAACCTGCTTCTGGTCGCTCCAGTGTGGCACAGATGGCACTGGTTCTCCGATCTACTGGGTCTCTCGTGGGATCGTCCCCTTCTACTTCCACAACGGGCAGACCTCCTCGTTCAGGGCTTTTGTGTTTACCAGGATTTGGCCCGTCTGGCTTTGACGGCATGGCCCTTGAGGCTTCCGTCCTGAGGGCCAAGTTTTTTTTTTTGAGGCGGTCGTTTTACCTATGTTGAAGGCCCGTAAGCCGGCTTCTGCTCGGATTTACCATAGGGTCTGGAATGCTTACTTTACTTGGTGTTCGTCTCACGATCATGGCGTTTTCAAGTTTAGTACGGCCAAACTATTGGTCTTTCTACAACAGAGCCTGGACTTAGGCCTGCGTCTGGCCTCCCTCAAGGTTCACATTTCTGCCTTGTTGGTTTGGTTTCAGAGACAGATTGACACCCTACCTGATGTCCATACATTCACTCAGGGTGTGTTGAGGATTCAGCCTCCTTATGTGCCGCCTGTGGCCCCCTTGGGACTTGTCGGTGGTTTTGGAGGCCTTGCAAGTGTCTCCGTTTGAGCCTCTTGCCTCTGCTGACCTAAAGTGGCTTTCCCTTAAGGTCCTTTTCTTGCTGGCTATTGCTTCAGCTAGAGGGGTCTCGGACTTTGGTGCCTTATCCTGCAAGTCTCCTTAGTTGATTTTTCACCGTGATCGGGCGGTTCTTCGAACGCGGCCTGGTAATTTGCCCACGGTGGTGTCTTCTTTCCACCTTATCCAGGAGATTGTGGTTCTGGCCTTTAATTCTCCTGAGTTGTCTCCCAAAGAACGGTCTTTGGATGTGGTACGGGCTCTCCGTATCTATGTGAAGAGAACTTCCTCCGTAAGGAAATCTGATTCTCTTTTTGTATTGTTTGGTTTTCACAAATGTGGCTGGCCTGCTTCCAAGCAGACTCTGGCTAGATGGATTAGAATGGTGATTGCATATGCTTATGTACAGGCTGGTCGTCCAGCTCCTGTTACCATTTAAGGCCCATTCTACTCTGTCGGTTGGACCTTCTTGGGCGGCCCACCGTGGTGCGACCCTTGAACAATTGTGCAAGGCGGCTACGTGGTCCTCAGGGAACACGTTTATAAGGTTCTATGCCTTCGATACCGCCGCTTCCCAGGATGCTTCCTTTGGACGCTGGGTTCTTGTGCCCGCTACAGTGCTTCCCCTCCCGTGCGGAACTGCTTTGGGACATCCCCGATGTATTTCCTTGTGGAGCCCAGTGTACCCCGCAACAGAAAACGAGATTTATGTTAAGAACTTACCGTTATTAAATCTTTCTGCGAGGTACACTGGGCTCCACAAGGCGCCCACCCTGACGCACTTAGCTTTTTTGGGTTGGTATTGGCATAGCCACTGACACCCTCCCCGGTGGTGGTGAGTGTGTGGTGTACTTGGCTACGAGCGGTTGTCGTCTCTGGTACCTGCTACTGCATTGGGCTGGTTAACGAAACTGAGCTCCTGTGCACGGAGGCAGCGTGATATAGGAGGCGGCGCTATGCATCTTGGGAAGAAGGTCAAAGCTTTGAGCCTGTTGTTGCCTCGGATCAAGATCCTACTCTACACCCCAATGTAATTCCTTGTGGAGCCCAGTGTACCTCGCAGAAAGAGAATTAACAACGGTAAGTTCTTACCATAAATCTCGTTATTTTCCAGAACTCTCAAATGGTTCCTGAAATGTGTTTTTGTGAACTACAGTATCACTGCTATAATGTTGGCCACAATCAAGGGATAGAGGATGAGATTGCTATAAGGAAATCTAGAAGTTCTGCAACTAAATAGTTAGCATCATACATCCATCAGCTATAACATTAAAACCACCTGCCTAATATTGTGTAGGTTCCCACTGTGTCTCCACAGACTCCACAAGACTTCTGAAGGTTTCATGTGGTATCTGGCACCAAAATGTTAACAGCAGATCCTTTAAGTCCTGTAAATTACGAGGTGGGACCTCCTTAGCTGAGACTTGTTTTCCTTCACATCCCGCAAATGCTCCATTGGATCTGGGGAATTTATTTACCTGCACCTGCGTGCCTTCTTCCATAGTACATCTTGGTCATCCAAATGATGTAAAAAAAGTGATTATTCAGACCAGGCTGCTGCCATCCATTGCTCCATGGTTCAGTACTGACATTCATGTGCCCATTGTAGGTGCTTTCGGCGTTTGAAAGGGGTCAGCATGGGCAATTCTGACTGGTCTGAGGCTACGCAGCCCCATATGTAGCTATTGTAGCCACCATTAACTTTTTAAGCAATTTATGCTACAGTAGCTCTTCTGTGGTATCGGATCCGATGGGCTAGCCTTCGCTCCCAATGCGCATTAGTGAGCATTTGGCACCCATAACCCTGTCGCCGGGTTCACCAGTTCTCCATCCTTGGACTATTTTTGGTAAGTACTAATCACTGCATACCAGGGACACCCCATAAGACCTGTAATCTTGGAGCTAGTCTGACCCAGTCATCTAGCCGTCTCAAGCTGGCACCTGGTCAGTCGCTCAGATCCTTATGTTTGCGCATTTTTCCTTCTTCCACCACATCCGCTTCAAGAACTGAGTGTTCACTTGCTGCCTAATATATCCCACTCCTTGACATGTGCCATTTTAACAAGATAATCTATTATTCGCTTCACCAGTCAATGGATTTAATGTTATGGCTGATGGTTGTATATGTAGTTTAAGGTTTTTATTAACTAGAAAGTGATTTTTTATTTATTTATTTAAATGACCCATTTTTAATTTCTGTTTTAAACCTGTCTGGTAATTGTGACTTAACTTTCAGACCGGAGATGGGTCTATTAATTTTAAACGCACCCACCACATCGTACGTAAAACCACCTTATATGACATGGATGTGGATCCCAGTCTGAAATATGCAGCCATTGGGTGTCAGGACCGAAATATCAGGTGATCAAACCTTTCCACTTTTCTGCCACTGATTTTCAAATATGTAAAGCAGTGTCTAGCGCCACTATTCCAGTCATGTGTTGTATGGAGGCATCATTTGGAAAGCTGGACCTGTATTCAGTCTTTCATTTCACTACACAGTGGTGACTTCTACTGCTCATTCATCAGTGAAGTCTAGTGTGTATTGGACCAGCTACTCATATTTTGCAGACGTATTCAATATTCAGCAAAGTTGTTCTGCACAGTGAATGTTGGTTATTTCAATTTTGCATGTGCGAAATACATACAAGCTTTTACATTGTTTGTGTTAGATTTCATTTGATCTTGGCAGCACAGCTGTAAACCAGTGGTGGCCAGAATGCCATCACTTGTAGTAGAATATATAGTGTAGCACATGATGTATATAATTTCTCTTACGTTCTAGAGGATGCTGGGGTCCACATTAGTACCATGGGGTATAGATGGGTCCACCAGGAGCCATTGGTACTTTGAGAGTGTGGGCTGGCTCCTCCCTCTATGCCCCTCCTACCAGACTCAGTTTAGAAAATGTGCTCGGAGGAGCCGGTCACAGCTAAGGGAGCTCTACAGAGCTTCTCTAGTAAATCTTTGTTTTAGGGGTTTTTATTTTACAGGGAGACTGCTGGCAACAGCCTCCCTGCAGCGTGGGACTAAGGGGGAGAGTAGTGTCCGCCCTGCGGGGTCTGAGCCACTTACTCCGCTGACAGGACACTGAGCTCCTGAGGGAGCCACTGGGGATTGCTCGCCCTGGCAGCATGCCGCCACCCCTTTTCAGAGCTGAAGATTGTGGCGAGTAAGTCCTAGCAAGCGGGGGGCCGGTGTGAAGATGGCGGCAGCGGGGATGGGAACGCAGTATTAACTGCGCTCCTGGGAAGGCTCAGCGGTACATGTTGCAGCGCTGTGAGGAGCTCCCTGGGCCAGCGCTTACCTCCTACACTTTTCCAGAAGCCTGTCGGGGTCCGTGTATCTCAGCCAGCAGTAAATCCTCAAGCCAGTATAATCCATGGTGAGCGGGAAGACTGCGCCATTTCGGGGGCGGAGCTTCTCTTCACAGCGGACCCAGCAGCGTTCAGCGTCATTTTTCTGCCTGCACAGCACTGATCAGGAGAAGCAGGTCCCTCCACAGCAACTCCAGCTATCTTTCACAGTACCAGGGGGTTGTAGAAAGAGGGGGGGGGGGGGGGGGGGGGGGAGAAAGAGGCTGCAAAACGACTGTGTATCCTATTAAAGTGCACAGTCAGCGCTGATAAGGGGTCTCCCTTTAGATAAAAGCACTGTGTTTTTCTTGCCATTTTTGGGGGTGAAACTCTGTCTGTAATCCCCTGTGTGTGTGTGTGTGTGTGTGTGTGTGTGTGTGTGTGTGTGTGTGTGTAGTGTTTGTGGTCACCTTTAGCTATGTCCAGGGACACTGTGTCATATGCTGCAGAGGATTTATCCTCTTGGGATGATCCCATTCCATGTAGTCTGGATAGCACTGGTTTAGCACAGTTAACAGCATGGGAACCTGAGTATTTTTCCTCTAGCGAATCTGTGATTTTTCAGAATTATAACAGAGCTGCACAGTCTGAATTTGCACCTCAAGCTTTACAGGACTCTATGGCAGTCTGGCCCAGTTCTGTCGCCTCAGGGCCCCCACTATATGTTCCCAAACACGTGTTCTTGCACCGGTTATGCAAGACGACACGGATACCGATTCTGACACTGCAGACTGTGATGTGGATATGTTTGGGGGGGCGGCATCTCTTGCACAAGTGCAGTTAATGGTAGAGGCTATTAGAGATGTGTTGAATATTTGATACAACACCTAGCAGGTTGAGGAGGCTCCCTTCACTGATAATGGAGCCTCTCTAACCATCCCTGCGTGAAAGGAATTATGGGGCAGATGTATTAACCTGTAGAAGGCATAAGGAAGTGATAAACCAGTGATGTGTGCAAGGTGATAAAGGCACCAGCCAATCAGTTCCAATATGTAAATTAACAGTTAGGATCTGATTGGCTGGTGCCTTTATCACCTTGCACGTGTCACTGGTTTATCACTTCCTTGTGCCTTCTCCAGGTTAATACATCTGCCCCTAAATGCTTTATTTGAAAAAGCATGTCTTAATCCTGTGAAATATTCCAGATCCCTAGGAGGATCCAGGTGGCTTTTCCTTTCCTGGTGGAGGATAGGACAGAGTGGGAAACCCGTCCGGTGTTGAAGCCGGCTGACCGTAAACTTGATAATACGCTCAGATCAGTGTGCACGGCTTCAGGGGCAATGTAAGGTCCCGCTATTGCCAGTGCATGTATTGCCAAGTCTATAGTAAAGTGGTCAGGCACGTTACTTGAAGATTTGGGTAAAATTGACAAAAATTATGTTGAATTGTTTTTGCATCACGTTCAGGGTTCGGCTTGGTTTCTGACTGAATCCATGAAAGACCTGGGTTCCTTGGCTGCAGGAATCTCTTCCATGTCGGTCTCAGCTCGTCGTGGACTGTGGCTACGTCAGTGGTCTGCCGACGCGGAATCCAGGAGAAGTGTGGAGACCCTACCCTACACAGGTCAGGCTCTGTTTGGGGAAGCGCTAGATATGTGGTTCTCCACGTCTGCAGCGGGTAAGTCACCCTTTCTTCAGCTACGCCTGCTACGAAGAAACCTTTCTTCTTCAACTGCATCACAGCCCTGTGAGGCTGAAAAGCCAGAGAAGCCTGGCCATCCAACGCCTCCTTTCGGGGAGGTAGGCCCAAGTCCAAGAAACCGGCTACTGCAGATTCCCAGGACCAGGCGCCTGTTTCAGGTGCACCGAGGTCCTTCGCATGACGGTGGACTGCACGCCCCGGTGGTGGGGCCGGTGGGAGCGCAGCTCAGACATTTCAGTCTTTTCTGGGTGTCGTCCGGCCTGGATCCTTGAGTGCAATGTCCCAGGGGTACAGGCTGGAATTTCATCTCCCTCCTCACCGATTTTTCGTCCTGCCTGCTCTGCTGGCAGGCAGGACTGTCCTACAAGAGACAGTCCAGAAGTTGGTAGAGTCACAGGTACTTGTACCTTTTCCACCTTCTTTGTTTAACGAAGGTAAC
Organism: Pseudophryne corroboree; assembly: GCF_028390025.1. NCBI lineage: Eukaryota > Metazoa > Chordata > Amphibia > Anura > Myobatrachidae > Pseudophryne > Pseudophryne corroboree. The sequence goes on along the minus strand of NC_086455.1, from coordinate 116,275,180 downwards.
TATTCGAACCTTTTCATGGTACTGCAACTGGATGGTTCGGTCTGACCCATTTGAACCTGGAATCACTGAACCCCTTCGAGATGTGTACAGGGCAATAACAGACATTTGGGTTTTCCCAAAACGGACATGATGGCCTCTCGTCTCAACAAGACGCTTCAACGCTATTTTTCCAGGTCGAGAGACCCACAAGGACGCCCGGGTGTCTCCGTGGGTGTTCCAGTCAGTGTATCCTACACTTCCACTCCTTCCAAGGGTTCTAAAAGCTCATAAGGAGAACGAAAGTTCAAATGTTCCTCATTGCTCCAAACTGGCCAAGATGGGCTTGGTACGCGGACCTTCTAACTCTATTGCAAGAAGAGAAGGCCTCTTCAAGAGGACCTGCAGGGTCCGTTCACCTATCAAGACTTACCGCTGCTACGTTTGACGGCGTGGAGGTTGAACGCCTTATACTAACTCGGAAGGCCTTCCGAACACTGTTATTCCTACCCAGATACAGGCTAGGAAAGGAGTAACGTCTAAACATTACCATCGTATTTGGAAATCAACTGGGACGGTTTCTCCTCTTCCTGCAAGCAGGTGTGGATATGGGCCGGAGTTTGGGGAATCTGTACAGGTCCAGATTTCGGCCCTATCCATTTCCTTCAAAACGATTGGCTGCCCTCCCTGAGGTGCAGACCTTTTTAGAAGGGAGTTCTGCACATCCAACCTCCCTTTGTACCATCTGCGGCGCCTTGGGACGTTAATGTGGTGTTGCAGTTCCTCCAATCGGACTGTTTAAACCTCTACAGAAGGTTGAGGTCATATTTCTTACAAGGAAGGCTGTCACGTTGTTGGCCTTAGATTCTGTTAGACGTGTGTCTGAGTTGGAGGTTTCGTCCTTTAAGAGCCCTTACTTAATCTTCCATGAAGATAGTGCTGAGCTCCGGACATGTCAACAGTTTTTCTGCTATGGGTTGTGTCGGCATTTCATATCCACCAACCTATTGTGGTGCCAGTTGCTACTGATTCCTCAATTTCATCAAAGTCCTTGAGTGTTATTAAGGCTTTGAAAATCTATGTGAAGAGGACTGCTCGTCACAGATAATTGGACTCTGTTTGTCCTGTATGATTCCATGAAAAATTTGGGTCTCCTGCTTCTAAGCAGACGATCACTCGCTGGTTCAGGTTCACTATCCAGCACGCGTATTCTACGGCAAGATTGCCGTGTCCTACGTCTGTTAAGGCCCACTCTACTCGTAAGGTGGGGTCTTCCTGGGCGACTGCCAAGGGTGTCTCGGCGTTACAACTTTGCAGAGCAGCAACTTGGTCTGGGTCGAACATGTTTACAAAGTTCTACAAGTTCGATACTTTGGCCTCTGATGATCTGAAGGTCAGTTAATCAGTTCTGCAGGAGCCTCCGCGCTCTCCCTCCCGTTCTGGGAGCATTGGTACATCCCCATGGTACTAATGTGGACCCCAGCATCCTCTAGGACGTAAGAGAAAATAGGATTTTGGTTACCTACCGGTAAATCTTTTTTTCGTAGTCCGTAGAGGATGCTGGGCGCCCGCCCAGTGCTTCGTTTTCCTGCTATAGTTATCTGGTTCAGTACAACTTTGTTTTAGTTATGTACTGCATTGTTACTTGGTAAGTACTGTTTCAGCTGTTGCTGAGGTTTCAAGCTAGATAGCTTGATGTGCCTTGTATGTGTGAGCTGGTATGAATCCCGCCACTATCTGTGTACAATCCTTCTCTCGAAGATGTCCGTCTCCTCGGGCACAGTTTCTAGACTGAGTCTGGTAGGAGGGGCATAGAGGGAGGAGCCAGCACACCCTCTCAAACTCTTAACGTGCCAATGGCTCCTGGTGGACCTGTCTATACTCCATGGTACTAATGTGTACCCCAGTATCCTCTACGGACTACGAGAAAAGGATTTACCGGTAGGTACCAAAATCCTATTTTAATTACCTACCGTTAAATCCTTTTCTCATAGTCCATAGAGGATGCTGGGCGCCCGAACAGCGCTTCGTTCTCCTGCAGTTGTTACTTGATCCGGGACTACCTTGTTACTTGGTTAAGTACTGCATTGTTACTTGGTTAAGTACTGTTGTTCAGCTGTTGCTGACTTGTTCAAGCTGGTTAGCTTGGTTTGCCTTATGTGTGATTTTTTTGCTAAATGGTGTTTACTTTTTTCTTTCCCAGTGTAATATAGAGCCCAAATCACTACAAAACGCCCCAAAAAATAAAGCTGTAGAGTTTCACCAAATATTAGGCTGCAGTTCTAATAGACAATAAGTACTTTGAAGATAATAATTAATGCCCACTACCTGGACTGATTCTAGCCAATTTGGCTCCCAGTGCAGACTCCAAATAAAAAATAAAAAAAGACACGCACACACCACACACACCACACACACAGTCATGGAGGGTGTGGTCTTTCTGAAGTAGGCATGGTCTTGCTAAAATGGATGTGGTCTTGCAGGAAAATACTACCTTAGCCATATTATGCCTCAAACAATAATGCCACTAGCACCTCATAGAAGCAAGGGTCCACTAGGTTACATCTTCGCTCTTGCTATGTGTACTTTATCTATCATCGGCATCTTCATAATATATTCCCTATTGTATTAATCAACCGAGTCCTTTTCCACCAATCCAAAGATAGAGATCCTTGGGGCCAATAATGGGACCCCAATGCTACACCAGTGGCAGCAATGCCTCTCGTGACTTTCACCCCAAATCGACATACCACAGAGCTTGTCCGCGGGAGCTGTCACAATGTTCCATGCACATCACTGCAATTTCAGTTGTGAATCTCCATCTAGTTTGTGCAGAATAATGGGGGTGAGAGATACTCTGTGTCATCCTACATGTATCTGAATTTGTTGGCCGTATTCATAGAGGAGGTAGACTCGCAGAAGACACCCAGTTTCCCAATATTCATCATGTACAGTTCCCAGCTCCTCCCAGTTATGTCTAGGTTCTGCCCTTTTTAAGCTTTTTTAACTTACAGTGCATTTAACAAAGCATCTTCTAGACCAGAGGTTCTCAAACTCGGTCCTCGGGGGCACACACAGTGCATGTTTTGCAGGTAACCCAGCAGGTGCACAGGTGTATTCATTACTCACTGACACATTTTAAAAGGTCCACAGGTGGAGCTAATTATTTCACTTGCGATTCTGTGAGGAGACCTGCAAAACATGCACTGTGTGTGCCCCCCGAGGACCGAGTTTGAGAACCTCTGTTCTAGACATTGGGTGTATATTTACTGATGTGGGTTATAGAGGTGGAGATGTTGCCCATAGCAACCAAATCAGATTCTGCTTATTTACCTAGTACCTTCTAGAAGATGATAGCTAGCATCTGATTGGTTGTAATGGGCAACAGCTCCACTTCTATAAACCCGCACTTTAGTAAATATATCCTTTGGGGTGCTGTTGACTATTCAACCAGAAAAGCTTTACATAGTCTATCATTTTATTACTCTATTGCTCTAAGCATGTATTCTTCACGGACCTGTTTATCGGATTTCTTTTTTTTTTTTCTTTTTTCTTTTTTTTTGCTGGATAGCATTGCTATACCTTTTGGGGCAGATGTACTAAGCCCTGATGAGAGAGAAAGTGGAGAGAGATAAAGTATCAGCCAATCGGCTCCTAACTGCCATGTTACAGACTGTGTTTGAAAAATGAGACATGAGTTGGTTGGTAGTTTTACTCTACTCGTTATTTCAAGGCTTAGTACATCTAGTCCCTATATAGATATCTGTTATTAGTAAGCTTATTATAGTACATTGGGGACTGTTCATTGTTTCCAACCATCACTGACAATAGTCATATTAATAGTTACTTGGAAGCAAAGAGTTTCATATATGAAATATATTTTCATTAAGCTTAAAATAAGATTTTACTTACCGATAAATCTATTTCTCGTAGTCCGTAGTGGATGCTGGGGACTCCGTCAGGACCATGGGGATATAGCGGCTCCGCAGGAGACAGGGCACAATAATAAAAGCTTTAGGATCAGGTGGTGTGCACTGGCTCCTCCCCCCATGACCCTCCTCCAAGCCTCAGTCAGGATACTGTGCCCGGACGAGCGTGCATAATAAGGAAGGATATTGAATCCCGGGTAAGACTCATACCAGCCACACCAATCACACCGTACAACCTGTGATCTGAACCCAGTTAACAGTATGATAACAACGAAGGAGCCTCTGAAAAGATGGCTCACAACAAGAATAACCCGATTTTTGTAACAAAACTATATACAAGTATTGCAGACAATCCGCACTTGGGATGGGCGCCCAGCATCCACTACGGACTACGAGAAATAGATTTATCGGTAAGTAAAATCTTATTTTCTCTGACGTCCTAGTGGATGCTGAGGACTCCGTCAGGACCATGGGGATTATACCAAAGCTCCCAAACGGGCGGGAGAGTGCGGATGACCCTGCAGCACCGAATGAGAGAACTCCATGTCCTCCTCAGCCAGGGTATCAAATTTGTAGAATTTAGCAAACGTGTTTTCCCCTGACCAAGTAACTGCTCGGCAAAGTTGTAAAGCCGAGACCCCTCGGGCAGTCGCCCAAGATGAGCCCCCTTCCTTTTGGAATGGGCTTTTACCGATTTTGGCTGTGGCAGGCCTGCCACGGAATGTGTAAACTGAATTGTATTACAAATCCAGCGAGCAATCGTCTGCTTAGAAGCAGGAGCACCCATCTTGTTGGGTGCATACAGGCTAAACAGCGAGTCAGATTTTCTGACTCCAGCCTTCCTGGAAACATATTTTTCAGGGCCCTGACAACGTCAAGTAACTTGGAGTCCTCCAAGTCCCTAGTACCCGCAGGTACCACAATAGGTTGGTTCATGTGAAAAACAGAAAACACCTTAAGGAGAAATTGAGGACGAGTCCTCAATTCTGCCCTGTCAGAATGAAAAATTAAGTAAGGGCTTTATATATGATAAAGCCGCCAATTCTGACACACGCCTGGCTGAAGCCAGGGCTAATAGCATCGTCACCTTCCATGTGAGATATTTTAAGTCCACAGTGGTGAGTGGTTCAAACCAATGTGACTTTAGGAAACTCAAAACAACATTGAGATCCCAAGGTGCCACTGGGGCACAAAAGGAGGCTGTATATGCAGTACCCCTTTTACAAACATCTGAACGTCAGGCACTAAAGCCAGTTCTTTCTGGAAGAAATTCGACAGGGCTGAAATTTGAACCTTAATGGACCCTAATTTTAGGCCCATAGACAGTCCTGTTTTCAGGAAATGTAGGAAACGACCCAGTTGGAATTCCTCTGTAGGGGCCTTCTTGGCCCCACACCACGCAACATATCTTCGCCAAATGCGGTGAAAATGTTTTGCGGTTACATCCTTCCTGTCTTCGACCAGGGTAGGGATGACTTCATCTGGAATGCCCTTTCAGGATCCGGCGTTCAACCGCCATGCCGTCAAACGCGGCCGCGGTAAGTCTTGGAACAGACAAGGCCCCTGCTGGAGCAGGTCCTTTCTTAAAGGTAGAGGCCACGGGTCTTCCGTGAACATCTCTTGAAGTTTCGGGTACCAAGTCCTTCTTGGCCAATCCGGAACCACGAGTATCATTCTTACTCATCTCCCTCTTATGATTCTCAGTACTTTTTGTATGAGAGGCATAGGAGGGAACACATACTCTGACTGGTACATCCACAGTGTTACCAGAGCGTCCACCGCTATTGCCTGAGGGTCCCTTGACCTGGCGCAATATCTAGTTTTTTGTTCAGGCGGGACGCCATCATGTCCACCTTTGGTTTTTCACAACGGTTTACAATCATGTGGAAGACTTCCCGATGAAGTCCCCACTCTCCCGGGTGGAGGTCATGCCTGCTGAGGAAGTCTGCTTCCCAGTTTTCTACTCCCGTATGAACACTGCTGAGAGTGTTATCACATGATTTTTCGCCCAGCGAAGAATCCTTGCAGTTTCTGCCATTTCCCTCCTGCTTCTTGTGCCGCCCTGTCTGTTTACGTGGGCGACTGCCGTGATGTTGTCCCACTGGATCAATACTGGCTGACCTTGAAGCAGAGGTCTTGCTAAGCTTAGAGCATTGTAAATTGCCCTTAGCTCCAGTATATTTATGTGGAGAGAAGTCTCCAGACTCGATCACACTCTCTGGAAATTTTTTCCTTGTGTGACTGCTCCCCAGCCACTCAGGCTGGCATCCGTGGTCACCAGGACCCAGTCCTGAATGCCGAATCTGCGGCCCTTTCATAGATGAGCACTCTGCAGCCACCGCAGAAGAAACACCCTTGTCCTTGGAGACAGGGTTATCCGCTGATGCATCTGAAGATGCGATCCGGACCATTTTTCCAGCAGATCCCACGTAAAGGTTCTTGCGTGAAATCTACCGAATGGGATCGCTTTGTAAGAAACCACCATTTTTCACAGGATCCTTGTGCAATGATGCACTGATACTTTTCCTGGTTTTAGGAGGTTCCTGACTAGCTCGGATAACTCCCTGGCTTTCTTCTCCGGGAGAAAACCTCCTTTTCTGGACTGTGTCCAGAATCATCCCTAGGAACAGTAGACGTGTCGTCGGAAAAAACTGCGATTTTGGAATATTTAGAATCCACTCGTGCTGTCGTAGAACTACTTAAGATAGTGCTACTCCGACCTCCAACTGTTCTCTGGACCTTGCCCTTATCAGGAAAGCGTCCATCTTTCTTTTAAGAAGAATCATCATTTCGGCCATTACCTTGGTAAAGACCCGGGGTGCCGTGGACAATCCAAACGGCAGCGTCTGAACTGATAGTGACAGTTCTGTACCACGAACCTGAGGTACCCTTGGTGAGAAGGGCAAATTTGGACATGTAGGTAAGCGTCCCTGATATCCAGTGACACCATATCGTCCCCTTCTTCCTGGTTCGCTATCACTGCTCTGAGTGACTCCATCTTGATTTGAACGCTTGTATGTAAGTGTTCAAATATTTCAGATCTCACCTAGCCGTCTGGCTTCAGTACCACAATATAGTGTGGAATAATACCCCTTCCCTTGTTGTAGAAGGGGTACTTTGATTATCACCTGCTGGGAATACAGCCTGTGAATTGTTCCCAATACTGCCTCCCTGTCGGAGGGAGACGTTGGTAAAGCAGACTTCAGGAACTTGTGAGGGGGAGACGTCTCGAATTTCCAATGTACACCTGGGATACTACGTGTAGGATCCAGGAGTCCACTTGTGAGTGAGCCCACTGCGTGCTGAAACTCTTGAGATGACCCCCTACCGCACCTGAGTCCGCTTGTACGGCCCCAGCGTCATGCTGCGGACTTGGCAGAAGCTGTGGAGGGCTTCTGTTCCTGGGAATGGGCTGCCTGCTGCAGTCTTCTTCCCTTTCCTCTACCCCTGGGCAGATATGACTGGCCCTTTTGCCCGCCTGCCCTTATGGGGACGAAAGGACTGAGACTGAAAAGACTGTGTCCTTTTCTGCTGAGATGTGACTTGGGGTAACAAAAGGTGGATTTTTCAGCTGTTGCCATGGCCACCAGGTCCGATGGACCGCCCCTTTATACGGCAATACTTCCATGTGCCGTCTGGAATCTGCATCACCTGACCACTGTCGTCTGGCAGATATGGACATCACATTTACTCTTGATGCCAGAATGCAAATATCCCTCTGCGCATCTCGCATATATAGAAATGCATCCTTAAAATGCTCTATAGTCAATAAAATCTTGTCCCTGTCAAGGGTATCAATATTTTCAGTCAGGAAATCCGACCAAGCCCCCTCAGCGCTGCACATCCAGGCTGAGGCGATTGCTGGTCGTAGTATAACACCAGTATATGTGTATATACTTTTAGGATATTTTTCAGCTTCCTATCAGCTGGCTCCTTGAGGGCTGCCGTATCTGGAGACGGTAACGCCACTTGTTTTTATAAGCGTGTGAGCGCCTTATTCACCCTAAGGTGTGTTTCCCAACTCGCCCTAACTTCTGGCGGGAAAGGGTATACCGCCAATAATTTTCTATCGGAGGAAACCCACGTATCATCACGCACTTCATTTAATTTATCTGATTCAGGAAAAACTACAAGTAGTTTATTCACACCCTACATAATACCCTTATTTGTGGTACTTGTAGTATCAGAAATATGTAACACCTCCTTCATTGCCCTTAACATGAAACGTGTGGCCCTAAAGGAAAATACGTTTGTTTCTTCACCGTCGACACTGGAGTCAGTGTCCGTGTCTGTGTCGACCGACTGAGGTAAATGGGCGTTTTTACAAGCCCCTGACGGTGTCTGAGACGCCTGGACAGGTACTAATTTGTTTGCCGGCCGTCTCATGTCGTCAACCGACCTTGCAGCGTGTTGACATTATCACGTAATTCCTAAATAAGCCATCCATTCCAGTGTCGACTCCCTAGAGAGTGACATCACCAATACAGGCAATTTGCTCCGCCTCCTCACCAACATCGTCCTCCTACATGTCGACACACACGTACCGACACACAGCACACACACAGGGAATGCTCTGACAGAGGACAGGACCCCACTAGCCCTTTGGGGAGACAGAGGGAGAGTTTGCCAGCACACACCAAAAACGCTATAATTATACAGGGACAACCCCTTATACAAGTGTTTTCCCTTATAGCATTTTTATATATGTAATCATATCGCCAAATAAGTGCCCCCCCTCTCTGTTTTAACCCTGTTTCTGTAGTGCAGTGCAGGGGAGAGCCTGGGAGCCTTCCTCACAGCAGAGCTGAGCAGGAAAATGGCGCCGTGTGCTGAGGAGAATAGGCCCCGCCCCCTTTTCGGCGGGCTCTTCTCCCGGAGTTTGTGAGATCTGGCAGGGGTTAAATACATCCATATAGCCTCAAGGGCTATATGTGATGTATTTTAGCCATAAAAAGGTATTATACATTGCTGCCCAGGGCGCCCCCCCCAGCGCCCTGCACCCTCAGTGACAGTTGGTGACTGTTGGTGAAGTGTGCTGACAACAATGGCGCACAGCTGCAGTGCTGTGCGCTACCTTATGAAGACTGAAAGTCTTCTGCCGCCTGTTTCTGGACCTCTGGACCTCTTCAACTTCGGCATCTGCAAGGGGGGTCGGCGGCACGGCTCCGGGACGAACCCCAGGGTGAGACCTGTGTTCCGACTCCCTCTGGAGCTAATGGTGTCCAGTAGCCTAAGAAGCAAATCCATCCTGCACGCAGGTGAGTTTTCTTCTCTCCCCTAAGTCCCTCGTAGCAGTGAGCCTGTTGCCAGCAGGACTCACTGAAAATAAAAAACCTAACTTAAACTTTTATTCTAAGCAGCTCAGGAGAGCCACCTAGATTGCACCCTTCTCGTCGGGCACAAAAATCTAACTGAGGCTTGGAGGAGGGTCATGGGGGGAGGAGCCAGTGCACACCACCTGATCCTAAAGCTTTTATTATTGTGCCCTGTCTCCTGCGGAGCCGCTATATCCCCATGGTCCTGACGGAGTCCCCAGCATCCACTAGGACGTCAGAGAAAATATAATGAAATGAAGTCACTTTTATATATAAATGCATTTCCAGTGCTTGGGATGTTCAGCTTCCTATTCAGATTTTGTTATGTATGTTGTGCTCATGGAGCATAGACGTATTGGGTTGGGTGTGTGACTGTCAATCAAAGGGAGGAATCCAATGAGGTGCGAGCAGCTTGCACCTGCGAGTAAGTGCAGCTGTATAGTATGTCGCACTTACCGTACTGCTAGACTTTCAGATTTTTGTTCGCAGCCCCACAGGGCTTAGAGCAAAAATGATCGAGTCCGGCACTACAATAGGGCGAGTTCAGCTGCTATTGCTGGCGCAACGGTAACTTGGGCCACTCACGCGCTACTCGCACCTAATTGGATCCCCCCTGAAATGAGAACATGGACAGTGTGAGGTTACACTTTGGATGCCGACATGTTAATGCGATTTTAAAGCATGTTAACATTGTGAACTTTACAACTTCAGACATGATGGTAAAGCATCATGTGCTGAGGTTGTTAAACCAACACTGTAAAATGCATCAAATTGCATTATTAACATGTCGGCATCGCCAGTTTGATGTCCCACTTTCCCCATTCTCATTGTGGACAATAAAATAATTGACATAGTATAGACATTCACAAGTGTTTTTGTCAAAAATGTCAGAAATGGCTCAGCCCGAACTGCGTCATGAGTTATTTGTGACCACAATTCAAGAGAATAACAAATGCCAGTATGATGATATGTCATATGCTAGTGCATCATGGGAGAGATAATTATGAGACAACAGGTCTAATCATATGATTCACATCAGCCACTCTGATTGTACTGTTCTTTGCTTTTATCAGGAACATTTAACATTTTTATCTGATGCCAATGCTTTTAATAGTATAAATGCTAGAAGTCCAGCACTCACACTGACCAGTAAAGGTTCTCTGATGTATGGACGTCCTCACAGCAGAGCTTTGCAGCATATAAAAATCCAAATATGCGCATTCCGTTCATAATCACACCAAATCAGCTAATAACATCAACGTTTCATTGTATCGAATCACTGTCTTCAGGGTGTGTGGGTGTGGTGTGCGTGGTGGGGGGCGGGCCCTGGCCCGTTGTGTCAGAATTATATATTGTCCTTGTCTTTGTGAGGGCTAATTCAAAAGTAAGGTGATGAGCAAACCTACCCATTCCTCTTTTCTCCTTGCTGCCAAATCCATGAAAGATATTCATGAAGGACCGGGATTGGAGGTCATGGTGTAGATCATGGGTCTTCAACCTGTGGCCCTCCAGCTGCTGTGAAACTACACATCCCGGCATGCCCTGCCAGTTTTGCTATTAAGGTATGCTAAAGCTGAGGCAGGGCATGCTGGGATGTGTAGTTCCACAGCAGCTGGAGAGCCGCAGGTTGAAGACCTATGGTGTAGATTGTGAAGGATACAGATTTATTTTAGGAAAACATGGTCACCGTGGCAAAGTCTCAATGTTTTTGTGGGCGGGGCAGGGGAAATGTTGATTCTCTTGACATTAAGATGGGGGTGAAGTGGGGGCGCAAAGCAAATTTAAAACAATCTGTTTTCAAGAGTTAAACAACTAAGCCATGGAAATTGGGCAATGTAGCTAAAGCATCCCACAATCCTGGAAAGGGGGTATTAGGGACGAGCACTGGGGATGAGGAGGGGAATGGGAGGACATGTGGCAGGGTTGGCCCTAGATAACACTACTGATAGTGTAGATGGGAAATCGACATGCCATCCCGAGCCGGTTGCTTTCCTTGTCATTAAAGTGCATTGTGGGAAGGGGTGAGAGGACCACTCCTAATGTCTTGACTGGTAAAGCACTTGATATCCTGGCTGTCTGCATCCTGGCGCTCTGCATATCGGCACCGGGATACCGACAACCATTCTCCCTCTTAGGGTGTCCCCGACACCCCTGGAGGGAAACCGTGCCCGCAAGGGGTTCTTTTGCACTCGACTCGCTGCCGCCATTCCGGTGGTCAGAATTCCGGTGCCGGTATGCTTGGCGCCAGAATCCTGAGTGTCGGTATATCATAGTACACGAGAATATGGCATACCTAATTTACAGAAAGTGAGAATTCAAATGAGTATGAGGGGACAGATTAATACAAGGGGAAAAACGTTGTGCAATATACCTATGAAGGGCTGTGCAAGCATTCATACTGAGAACTTGTACGGCTCCTATTGAAGAAAAATAAAGCACAGACCGTAAAACATGCTCTCTGACTCTAAAAACAACAAAAACCCTTTCACTATAGGACATAAGTAATAATATATTATCCTTTTATGAAGAAAAGAATATTGTGAATAAAATATAACTGCCCATTATGATCATATGTTAATAATCCCAGTGCCATAGCACAAATAATGACCAAAAAATGTTTAAAAGTATAGGACATAGCGATCAGATACAGATGTTATTTGTTTTTATAGAGACTCACGATAAAATTAGATTTCTTAGAAATGCCTTTAATTTAATTTACTGTATATACTCGAGTATAAGTCGACCCGAATATAAGCCGAGGCACCTAATTTTACCACAAAAACCTGGGAAAACTTATTGACTCGAGTATAAGCCTAGGGTGGGAAATGCAGCTCTAGCCATACACAGCCCTCATGCTGCCAGATATGCCCCACAGTGCCAGATATGCCCTCATGCTGCCAAATATGCCCCACAGTGCCAGATATGCCCTCATGCTGCCAAATATGCCCCACAGTGCCAGATATGCCCTCATGCTGCCAGATATGCCCCACAGTGCCAAATATGCCCTCATGCTGCCAGATATGCCCCACAATGCCAGATATGCCCTCATGCTGCCAGATATGCCCCACAGTGCCAGATATGCCCTCATGCTGCCAGATATGCCCCACAGTGCCAGATATGCCTTCATGCTGCCAGATATGCCCCACAGTGCCAGATATGCCCTCATGCTGCCAAATATGCCCCACAGTGCCAGATATACCCTCATGCTGCCAGATATGCCCCACAGTGCCAAATATGCCCTCATGCTGCCAGATATGCCCCACAATGCCAGATATGCCCTCATGCTGCCAGATATGCCCCACAGTGCCAGATGTGCCAGATATGCCTTCATGCTGCCAGATATGCCCCACAGTGCCAGATATGCCCCACAGTGCCAGATATGCCCTCATGCTGCCAGATATGCCCCACAGTGCCAGATATGCCCCACAGTGCCAGATATGCCCCACAGTGCCAGATATGCCCCACAGTGCCAGATATGCCCTCATGCTGCCAGATATGCCCCACAGTGCCAGATGTGCCCCACAGTGCCAGTTTGGTTACTTACCCTCCATCGCTCCCGCGCTGTCTTCTGAAGGAGGGACACAGAGGGCACAGCGCACGGCTCTCCTGTGTCCCTCCTGCGTCTCCAGCGGCAGCGGCTTGTGTGTTAAAGGAAGTGCTGGTTCGTGCACTTCCTTTAACACACACACGCCGCTGGACATGCAGGAGGGACACAGGAGAGCCGCGCGCTGTGCCCTCCGTGTCCCTCCTAAATCCTGACTCAAGTATAAGCCGAAGTGGCTTTTTCAGCACAAAAAAAAAAAAAAGGGCTGAAAAAGTCGGCTAATACTCTAGTATATACGGTATGTCCATTTATGACCTTCTGGTGTTAAACTATATAATGAAAATACCCAAACCAATTTTTCCTCTTTACTGATCTATATTAACCACATCTACTTAGTGGAGGTACTAAATCAACTATTTGTTACCTTACATTGGTAGCAATATATGTAACCACTTACTGGCATGGGCAGATCACATGTGATCACACCACCCCACTGTGTCCCCCAGTTTTTGACAAAGAGTTCCGTTCTGCAGATGTGCATAATATAATATTTAAATATTTTAAAAAATACTTTTTAAACTACTTTAAGTAAAAAATAAAAACAACAACTTTATGAACTATTTTGAAGGGACAAATAGTCAGTTAAGTGGTTAATCTACCAGAAATGCTTAACTAATGGCGAATCAATCTGTTCCTTCATTAGATCTTTGAAAGCCTTCCTTATGCATCATATACATTACATGATCCTCTGTACAATGACGCGGTATATGTTTTTGGGTTTTTTTTGTTGGGTTTTTCTATAAGATCTGTGGACCTGGGCAAGTTACAGGAAACAAAGTTATTGATACATGATGATCTTGTCGTAAATGGAAGGGAGTGTGACTAAAGCACCATATACAGTAGGGGTAGTTTCTATTATGAGAGGAAGTGGCAGATAAATGTGCACTGCGGTGTGGATTGATATGTAAATGTAACTCGTATGGTACAACCTTTTCTATAGAACTATTTCAGTGAGGAGGGAACTGTATGTATACAAAGGTTGGCCTATCAACAAGCATACTAAAATTTAGCGAGTTATTGGACAGTCATCTACAGCAGTGGTTCTCAAACTCGGTCCTCAGGACCCCACACGGTTCACCTTTTCCATCTCACCCAGCAGGTGCACTGTGTATCACCAACTGTCACATTTTAAAAATCTACAGGTGACCTGCAAAACATGAACCGTGTGGGGTCCTGAGGACCGAGTTTGAGAACCTGTGATCTAGAGGGATCTTAGGGAATGTCCGCAGTCCTTAAAAGCACACCGACTCTTAACCATTGGTCTCCCCTCCCCACCATGTTTTTGTGTGTAAATAGTACTTTATTTTCTTGATGCATTGGTGGAGATGTTGAGAGCTGTTGCGCTTTGATCATTACGTAACTCCCTGTTTGCTCTTCAGGATATTTAACATCAGCAGTGGAAAGCAGAAGAAGCTGTACAAGGGGTCACAGAGCGAAGACGGGACACTTATTAAAGTAAGTATATTCTGTTCACCGACCTACTGCCATCAAGTGATCTTGTTTATTTACACCCTATCCATGTTGTCCTACAGTAACCCGACACCCAGCCTTGTAGGCAGGTTTTCTGTAATTCCTCATATAATTCCCTGTATGGAAGCGGGAATATGCTTAAAGGTTTTGCAGGATTTTTCTTCTCAGCAATATCCTATATAATTTAGTTATATATTACTGTACGAGTCTGGCTTTCTTACAGTAAAGTTCAGTGTGTATTATGTTCAACCTTCCGTTACAGAGCTTTCTCCTGTATATGGCTCTTGCCTGTGAAAACGCGTTATAACCATCCCCAACATCTGTAAATCCTAGTTGCCTGTATGTTCTATCTGTCCCAAGACCATGTGGTTGCTGACGGAGCATAAGGCGTTAAGAGGATTTTCCAGGACAGTCTTTCATTTATTTCTGGGTTCTCAGCATTTATACTGCTGACAGTAAAGTACAGTCAGCAGTCACAAATCTTAAGGGAATATTCTCAGCAGCAGTATTGACGTGGTAAGAAGCTGCTGTGGTCTACAGCACATACAGTTCATGTGTAGTGCGTGCAGCACACTCATAGATTTGTGTGTGGGTCGACAGTCAATAGGTCGACAGGGTCAAAAGGTAGACACCATTTTTTTTTGCATTTTTGTGGTTTGTGTGGATAGTTTTATCATCTGTGACCCCCAGTTGTAGAAAGGCATACCCTTGCGCGACTCGGTGGCTCGCTGCGCTTGCCACAAGGTTTATAATTAACTCCTATGCCGACATGGATAGAGAAGGTATGAAATAGTCCAAAAAAACATTTGAAATTTTAAAAAAATGTGTATCTTTTTCATGTAGACCCTTTGACCCTGTCGACCTTTTGTACTGTTTACCTTTTTTATGTTGACCTTTTGACCCCGTCGACTTAATGTCTGTCTAACATATGGTATCTATCTATTGACTGTCTAACTAGACACTGTCTATCTATCAACCGGATACCCATAGATTTTCCTCTACTATCATCTTCCTGAGATCAAAAATGTGTTTCTTTTCTTACAGTAAACCATTCTTATTCTGTATTACCATCCTGACTATTATCTGGTTATTTTATTTTTTTATACAATTCTTGTATAGTGTAAAAACGAAACTAAACAAATGTATGATGTGTCTGCTATAAAGGAATGTTATCAGTGTTTTAGCTTTTTGATCAAACTGGGTTTGTGTGTTTTTTAACTTAAATATACAAATAGAATCCTTTAAAGGTGAGATTCTGGACTTTCACTCTTATTTTACTGGATATGTATAAGTACATGCCTAAATTAAATTTATTCTATTTGCGCATGGACTTGTAATTTCAAAACAACTAGAGATTCACAATTTTGTAATTTTGAACTTTTGTTTACAATACATGACTCTTATACCAGATTTGTTACTTCACAATTCTTTTTTTTTTTTTTTCATTTTTTATTGACCCTTTCAAAGTAAAACAAAGATTTTTTACGAACCCCAATGTATTAAGAACAGTTATGAAACGGACAATGTACAGTAGTGTACCAGGGTTTGCAGTAATTATATAATTTGAGCCACTCAAAATTGTGAAGACCAGTCAGTTTACAGGTAAGGAAAGGATGAAGCAACAAATACAAATGAAACGTATGGATGATTGTACACCAGTCATAGACCTATCAAATAGTCAATGTTAAAATCAAATGAATGTCAGAAATTAGGTGACAAGTACACAGTCGATATAACTGTGGTAATTCCCAAGTTTAAGCCCTTTGTCAATGTTCTGAAAAACACAAATAGGCAAATCTATCCATCTGCCACCCATGGTGCTAAATACCTATTTCTTATCAGCATAGCCTGACAGAAAGGTAGAGTAGTCCACCTTGAAACGTATGCAAGAAACAGAGTATTTCCAGAAGTGTCCAGCTCAATATGAGTATATACCAGGAGCGGATCCAGAAGAAAATGATAGGGGGGGCACCATGGAAGGGGCAAGTACATTTGCGTGCGGCTTCTGTGCATGTGAGGTGGCGCTTCTGATACAATGCCCACAGTTGTAGCGCTCATTATGCAATGTCCACTGTACTGGTAGTGCCCCTTATATACAGTGCCAGATTAAGGTCCTGATGGGCCTGGAGCTGAAATTTATAAAGGGCCTATTGTGCTCCATCTCAGGGGGTGTGACCAGCATGGCGGGGGTTTTACTTTTGATATGGGGGTGAGGTTTGACCCATGGGGTGTGGCTAAAACCATGGAGGACATATATGAAGCATACACTACCTGTTATACAGGTTGAGTATCCCATATCCAAATATTCCGAAATACGGAATATTCCGAAATACGGACTTTTTTGAGTGAGAGTGAAATAGTGAAACCTTTGTTTTTTGATGGCTCAATGTACACAACCTTTGTTTAATACACAAAGTTATTAAAAATATTGTATTAAATGACCTTTAGGCTTTGTGTATAAGGTGTATATGAAACATAAATTAATTGTGTGAATGTAGATACACTTTGTTTAATGCGCAAAGTTATAAAAAATATTGGCTAAAATTACCTTCAGGCTGTGTGTATAAGGTGTATATGTAACATAACTACATTCTGTGCTTAGATTTAGGTCCCATCACCATGATATCTCATTATGGTATGCAATTATTCCAAAATACGGAAAAATCCGATATCCAAAATACCTCTGGTCCCAAGCATTTTGGATAAGGGATACTCAACCTGTATTATTGACCACTGAATACTACTTCATACCAGTTGTGAGTGCCGTCTCCATAGATTTACTATATATATATATGGCAAACGAGTATATTACCCGATCAATGTGACAGGGCATCCACACCATCGTCCGGACCACATGCAATACATGCAGTGTATTGTATGTGGTCCTGACACCCTGAAATGCTGACAGTGGAATATACTTCTTTGCCCCGGGAACGCTGCACCGAATCCATGCAGCAATCTCAGCTACTTCGGAGATTGTAATGTGTGTCCCCATTCAGGGATGTCTTGTCCCGGGAGTTGTATGTGACAGAAGTCACCGGTGAGACAGGGAGAGAGATTACAGCCTTTTTGTATGATCCAGGGATGTGGTAAAAAAAACTGAAAGGACAGGACCATACAGGAAGGCTGTAATCTCTTTCCCTGTCTCCCCGGTGACTGCTGACACACATGCCCCCCCTTCACACCACCACGCAGTCTGACCACCACAATGGCTGAAATATCTGGTGGAATCCGGTCCGATGTTGCAGGGACCAGAACGTTCCAGTTTTTACTAAATCCCCCAGGAATGCTCCTGACATGTAATGCCCCCATTAGTGCCAGTTACAAATAATGCCCCCAGAAGTGCCAGATACACATAATACCCCCAGCAGTGCCAAATACATCTAATAACCACAGCAGTGCCAGATACACGTAATGCCCCAGCAGTGCCAGGTACACGAAATACCCCCAGCAATGCCAGATACACGTAAAAACCCCAGCAGTGCTAGATACACGTAATTTTCCAGCAGTGCCAGATATATGTAATGCCCTAGCAGTGCCAGATACACGTAATACCCCCAGCAGTGCCAAATACATGTAATGCCCTAGCAGTGCCAGATACACGTAATACCCCCAGCAGTGCCAAATACATTTAATGCCCTAGCAGTGCCAGATACACGTAATACCCCCAGCAGTGCCAAATACATCTAATAACACCAGCAGTGCCAGATACACGTAATACCCCAGCAGTACCAGATAAATGTAATACCCCCAGCAATGCTAGATACATGTAATACCCCCAGTAATGCCAGATACATGTAATGCCCCAGCAGTTACAGATACATATAATGCCCCCAGTAGTGCTCACCGCTGCTGAGCTGCTGCTGTTTGTGTCTGAGGGAAGGGAGGGAGGGCACAGTGCAGTGTGCATCTCTCCTACCCCTTACTGAGCCCAGTCTCCAGTGGCCATTTGAAATATGGTGCCGGCTCATGAGTCAATCAAAGGTCGTGGCCTGGAAGCCAATCAGGAACCGCAGCTGGCCGGTCCGCGAGCTGCAATTGGCTGATTGTCAGCACCATATTTGAAATGGCCATGCGCCCCCTTCTAGAGTGGCTGCTCATATTTACCATGACTGGAGCCGGCACTACACACACATTTTATATACATAAACACACACATATATGTATATATGTATGTATGTTTGTATGTATGTGTGTGTGTGTGTGTGTGTGTGTATATATATATATATATATATATATATATATATATATATATATATATATATATATATATATATATATGCACGTACATACACATCTATATATGTATACACATAAATATATATACACGTGTGTATACAATATACACACGTGTTGTTCCTCAGTATGTTCCACTACTGAATCAGTCAGCAGCAGCCAGCAGGTAACGGGTCTGATATCTCACCTCAGTCTGGAGGATATCAGACACCCTGCTGCTGCTGCCGACACCAAGCCGACCACTTTCATGGAGATGCTGCCTTGAGAGCCCTGCTGCCATGTCCTGTGCTGTGTTGCGGACTCTGCGGAGTCCATATCAGGACATAGGGACAAGTGTGGTAGTGGCAGGCAGGGCGGCCGCGGCACCTTTTTGACGTCAGTTGCTGTGACGTCATCCGGCGCGGAGGCGCCGCCGAGACACACTGTAGGGAAGGCTGAGAAAGCCTTCTTCTGTCTCTGTCAGCGGCGTCATTTGATCCTTCGGTGCCGCGGACATGGGAGGCGGATCTCGGGTGGTGAGGGGGAAGGGGGAGGGGCCCACCTAGCACGCTGCACTGCAGGCTGCAGTAGAAGGACGGAGGGACTGGGGACGGAGGCACAAATGACGGGGGGCAAGAGTGCGTCCCCCCCTGGATCCGCCACTGGTATATACTCTATATAGAATTTAAGATGTGACACTTGTGCTGTGTTCATCGCTGAAGTAATTATAGCTTAGACCACAGGTTCTCAAACTCGGTCCTCAGGACCCCACACAGTGCATGTTTTGCAGGTACACAGGTTTATTAATTACTCAATGACTTATTTTAAAAAGTCCACAGATGGAACTAATTATTTCACTTGGGATTCTGTGAGGAGACCTGCAAAACATGCACTGTGTGGGGTCCTGAGGACCGAGTTTGAGAACCTGTTGCTTAGACCATCAGAGGCAATAGACCTACAAAGTGGCGTCACTTTTATTTGCGACCTCCATTCCCCATCACCACTAGACAAGAGGTACCTAGTAACCTTAAGGAAGAACTAATTAGGAGTGTAGATGAGTGCATATGATCGAGAAACAGGAATTTAGGACATATAAACAGAGGAGTCCACCATAAGTGACTTAGCTACTCCAGCAAGATGCAATCCTCAGTGGTTGTGGAAAATGTTGGACTTTGACCGATTGATCCTCAGGCCGGAAAAAGGTGTAAAAGTCATTGATCTTTTCCAATTGCTGGCTGATATGTTTAAGAGTAGGCTTGAATTGGCAGAATATGTACCTTTTGGTAAAGGTAAGCTCTTGTCTATATGCCATGAAGAGTGAAGGCTGTGCTAGTACGTGATGGATTATTCATAACTGCCAGAGAATCTGAATACCGAAGTCCTTTGTTCCAGTGTCCCCTAAAGGATGTCTAAGAAAAATCAATTGTTATGAAGGTGCATGGTGAAGCTTGGACACTTTTTAAGAGAAAAAAATTGAATGAAGTTGGCGCTCATCCCCCTACACATCCTTCTAGCTGGAAGCCTTCATTTTTTTGTTTTTTTCTCTTACGTCCTAGAGGATGCTGGGGACTCCAATAGGACGATTGGGTATAGACTGGATCCGCAGGAGACATGGGCACACTAAAAGACTTTGACTGGGTGTGAACTGGCTCCTCCCTCTATGCCCCTCCTCCAGACCTCAGTTAGATTCTGTGCCCAGAGAGACTGGACACAAACTAGGGGAGCTCTCCTGAGTTTCTCTGAAAAGACTTTGTTAGGTTTTTTATTTTCAGGGAGACCTGCTGGCTACAGGCTCCCTGCTTCGTGGGAGTGAGGGGAGAGAAGCAGACCTACTTATTCTAAGTTAAAGGCTCTGCTTCTTAGGCTACTGGACACCATTAGCTCCAGAGGGTTCGATGACTTGGTGCGCCTAGCTGCTTGTTCCCGGAGCCGTGCCGTCAATCCCCTCACCGAAGCCGGAAGAAAGAAGCCGGGTGAGTATACAGAAGCAAGAAGACTTCAGTGATGGCAGAAGACTTCAGTAACGGAGGTACAGCGCAGCGGTCGCGCTGCGCGCCATGCTCCCACACATACACCAACGGCACGCGCAGGGGGGGCGCCCTGGGCAGCAAGATACTGGAGCTGATAACACTGGCAAAAGACCATATATAAGTGCCTAGGCACTAAATATAAGACCCCCGCCAGTCTAAATATTCAAAATTGAGCGGGACTACAGTGCCCAGGGAGGGGGCGTGGCTTAGCCCTCACAGCTTACCAGCGCCATTTTTCTCTCTTCACAGACATTGCAGAGACACTAGGCCGGACCTCCGCTCTCCTTAGCAAGTAAATGGAGCCAAAAGGGGGGGTGCGGGGGGGGGGGGGGGGGGGGGGCACAGTTATTTGGTGCTATTAAACAGCGCAGTGATCATATATTATTTTTTTTGTAGTATATGGACACCGTGGTGTGAGCTGGTATACTCCCTCTGTGTTCTCTCTAACAGGCTTCTCTGTGGGTCTATCCCCTTTTGCCAGTGTGAGTGTGTGTATGTCGGTACGGTGTGTCGACATGTCTGAGGCTGAGTGCTCCTCCCCGGAGGAGGTTACTGGGGGCGCAGAGAAAGATTTGGGAGTGACTCTGTCGGCACCGCCGACTGCTGATTTGGTGGCCATGTTAAGTACATTGAATGCAAATGTGGCATTATTGTCTAAGAGGCTGGATAAATCTGATTCTCAGACACAAATGTGGAGAAAATCCATGGAGGAAGCCT
This sequence comes from Pseudophryne corroboree, assembly GCF_028390025.1. NCBI lineage: Eukaryota > Metazoa > Chordata > Amphibia > Anura > Myobatrachidae > Pseudophryne > Pseudophryne corroboree. Next base: position 116,253,924 of record NC_086455.1, on the reverse strand, counting down.
TATCCCAGGTACAGGCACCCTCAGGTTCACAAAAGCGTTAATTTACCCAGATGGCGGATTCTGATACCGACACGGACTCTGATTCCAGTGTCGACTTTAGTGAGGCCAGTTTACATCCAAGAGTGGTGAAGAGTATTCAGTACATGATTTTGGCAATTAAAGATGTTTTACATATTTCTGAAGTGCCTGCTGTTCCAGATACAAGGGTTTGTTTATATAAAGGGAAAAAGCCTGAGGTGAAGTTTCCCCCCTCTCATGAACTGAACGCTCTTTATGAAAAAGCTTGGGAATCGCCTGACAAAAGGTGGCAGGTTCCCAAGAGAATTTTTATGGCATATCCTTTCCCCTCGGACGACAGGGAAAAGTGGGAGTCATCTCCCAATGTGGACAAGGCCCTGTCCCGGCTGTCCAAGAAGGTGGCGCTTCCGTCTCCCGACACTGCTGCCCTCAAGGATCCTGCGGATCGTAAGCAGGAAACGACATTAAAAGCTATTTATGTCACTACGGGTGCACTCCTCAGACCTGCCGTGGCGTCGGCTTGGGTGAGTAGTGCTATTGCTAAGTGGGTTGATAATTTGGCATCTGACATGGATACCCTGGATAGGGATAACATTCTTTTGACTCTCGGTTATATCAGGGACGCTGCAGCTTACCTAAAGGATGCGGCGAGGGATATTGGCCTCTTGGGATCAAGAGCCAATGCCATGGCAGTCTCGACCAGGAGAGCGCTGTGGATTCATCAATGCAATGCTAATGCCGACTCCAAGAAAGCTATGGAAGCTCTCCCTTATAAAGGTAGTGTCTTGTTTGGTAACTGCCTCGCTGACCTGGTGTCTACCGCTACAGCGGGTAAGTCATCTTTTCTTCCTTATGTTCCAGCACAATAGAAAGAGGCACCCCATTATCAGATGCAGTCCTTTCGGTCTAATAGATACAAAAAAGGAAGAGGCTCGTCCTTCCTTGCTTCAAAAGGTAGAGGAAGGGGAAAAAGGGCGCCTGCTGCGTCAGCCTCTCAGGACCAAAAGTCCTCACCGGCCTCTGCCAAGTCCACCGCATGACGATGGGGCTCCGTTACGGGAGTCTGGGCCGGTGGGGGCGCGTCTCAGACTCTTCAGTCAGGTCTGGGTTCACTCGGGCTTAGATCCTTGGGTGTTAGACATAGTGTCCCAAGGATACAAACTGGAGTTTCAGGAGCTGCCCCCCACCGATTTTTCAAATCAGCCTTGCCAGTTTCTATCCCAGAAAGGGAAGTAGTGAGTGCGGCAATACAAAAGCTGTGTCAACAGTGTATCATTGTCCCGGTACCCCCATCCCAACGGGGAGAAGGGTTTTATTCGAGCCTCTTTGTCGTACCAAAGCCAGATGGCTCTGTCAGACCGACCCTGAACCTAAAATCCCTCAATCTGTATTTGAAAACTTTCAAGTTCAAAATGGAATCTCTTCGGGCAGTGTCTCCAGTCTAGAAGGGGGGGATTTTATGGCGTCAGTCGACATAAAAGATGCCTTCTTACACATCCCGATATATCCTCCACATCAGGCTTTCCTGAGATTTGCGGTGCAGGATTATCATTACCATTTCAGACGTTGCCGTTTGGGCTTTCCACGGCCCCGAGGGTCTTCACCAAAGTGATGGCGGAAATGATGGTGCTCCTATGCAAGCAAGGTGTCACAATTATCCCATACTTGGACGATCTCCTGATAAAGGCGAGATCGAAGGAGCAGTTGCTAAGAAATCTGTAACTCTCCCTGACTGTTCTGCAACATCATGGTTGGATTCTAAATTTGCCAAAATCTCAGTTGATTCCGACAACTCTGCTGCCTTTCTTGGGCATGATCCTGGACATGGAACTGCAAAGAGTGTTTCTTCCAGCGGAAAAAGCTCTGGAAATCCAATGCATGGTCAAGGAGATTCTGAAACCGGCAAGAGTGTCGATTCATCAATGCACTCGAGTGCTAGGGAAGTTGGTTGCGGCTTACGAAGCCATTCCGTTTGGCAGGTTTCATGCAAGGGTGTTTCAGTGGGACCTGCTGGACAAATGGTCCAGGTCTCACCTGCACATGCACCGGACATTAAGTCTATCTTCCAGGACCAGAATTTCTCTCCTGTGGTGGCTGCAAAGTTCTCACCTTCTAGAGGGACGCAGGTTCAGAATCTAGGATTGGGTCCTGCTGACCACGGATGCAAGTCTCCGAGGCTGGGGAGCAGTCACGTTAGGAAGAAGTTTCCAGGGAAAATGGTCAAGCCAGGAAACTTGTCTCCACATAAACGTTCTGGAGTTAAGAGCCATTTACAACGGCCTTCTGCAAGCGGAACACCTACTTCGAGGTCTACCTGTCCTGATTCAGTCGGACAACGTAACAGCGGTAGCGTACGTAAACCGTCAGGGCAGAACAAGGAGCAGAGCGCCGATGGCGGAGGCCACAAGAGTTCTCCGCTGGGCGGAAAAGCACGTGAGTGATCTGTCAGCAGTCTTCCTTCCGGGCGTGAACAACTGGGAAGCAGACTTCCTCAGCAGACACGATCTCCATCCAGGAGAGTGGGTTCTTCATCAAGAGGTATTTGCAGAAGTGACAAGGCGTTGAGGAATTCCTCAAATAGACATGATGGCGTCTCGCCTCAACAAGAAGCTTCCGAGGTACTGTTCCAGGTCAAGGGACCCCCAAGCCAGTGCAGTGGACGCACTGGTAACTCCGTGGGTGTTTCAGTCGGTATATGTGTTCCCTCCACTTCCTCTCATGATCCTCAACACTTTCGGAATAAGACGAACAAGAGTTCCGGCAGTACTCGTCAATCCAGATTGGCCACGGAGGGCCTGGTATCCGGATCTTCAGGAATTGCTCATAGAAGATCCTTGGCTGCTTCCTCTCAGAGAGGACCTGTTACTGCAGGGGGCATGCGTATTTCAGGACTTACAGCGGCTGCGTTTGACGGCGTGGAGGTTGAACACCAAATCCTAGCTCGAAAGGGTATTCCCGGGGAAGTCATCCCCATTCTCCTTAATGCTTCGCCGTGACCTCCTTTCTCTAACGTCCTAAGTGGATGCTGGGGACTCCGTCAGGACCATGGGGTTTAGCGGCTCCGCAGGAGACAGGGCACAATAATAAAAGCTTTAGGATCAGGTGGTGTGCACTGGCTCCTCCCCCTATGACCCTCCTCCAAGCCTCAGTTAGATTTTTGTGCCCGGCCGAGAAGGGTGCAATCTAGGTGGCTCTCCTGAGCTGCTTAGAATAAAAGTTTAAGTTAGGTTTTTTATTTTCAGTGAGTCCTGCTGGCAACAGGCTCACTGCTACGAGGGACTTAGGGGAGAGAAGTAAACTCACCTGCGTGCAGGATGGATTTGCTTCTTAGGCTACTGGACACCATTAGCTCCAGAGGGAGTCGGAACACAGGTCTCACCCTGGGGTTCGTCCCGGAGCCGTGCCGCCGACCCCCCTTGCAGATGCCGAAGTTGAAGAGGTCCAGAGGTCCAGAAACAGGCGGCAGAAGACTTTCAGTCTTCATAAGGTAGCGCACAGCACTGCAGCTGTGCGCCATTGTTGTCAGCACACTTCATACCAGCGGTCACTGAGGGTGCAGGGCGCTGGGGGGGGGCGCCCTGGGCAGCAATGTATTATACCTTTTTTATGGCTAAAATACATCACATATAGCCCTTGAGGCTATATGGATGTATTTAACCCCTGCCAGATCTCACAAACTCCGGGAGAAGAGCCCGCCGTTTTATGGGGCGGGGCCTATTCTCCTCAGCACACGGCGCCATTTTCCTGCTCAGCTCTGCTGTGAGGAAGGCTCCCAGGCTCTCCCCTGCACTGCACTACAGAAACAGGGTTAAAACAGAGAGGGGGGGCACTTATTTGGCGATATGATTACATATGTGAAAATGCTATAAGGGAAAACACTTGTATAAGGGGTTGTCCCTGTATAATTATAGCGTTTTTGGTGTGTGCTGGCAAACTCTCCCTCTGTCTCCCCAAAGGGCTAGTGGGGTCCTGTCCTCTATCAGAGCATTCCCTGTGTGTGTGCTGTGTGTCGGTACGTGTGTGTCGACATGTAGGAGGACGATGTTGGTGAGGAGGCGGAGCAAATTGCCTGTATTGGTGATGTCACTCTCTAGGGAGTCGACACCGGAATGGATGGCTTATTTAGGAATTACGTGATAATGTCAACACGATGCAAGGTCGGTTGACGACATGAGACGGCCGGCAAACAAATTAGTACCTGTCCAGGCGTCTCAGACACCGTCAGGGGCTTGTAAAAACGCCCATTTACCTCAGTTGGTCGACACAGACACGGACACTGACTTCAGTGTCGACGGTGAAGAAACAAACGTATTTTCCTTTAGGGCCACACGTTACATGTTAAGGGCAATGAAGGAGGTGTTACATATTTCTGATACTACAAGTACCACAAATAAGGGTATTATGTAGGGTGGGAATAATCTACTTGTAGTTTTTCCTGAATCAGATAAATTAAAGTGTGTGATGATACGTGGGTTTCCTCCGATAGAAAATTATAGGAGGTATACCCTTTCCCGCCAGAAGTGAGGGCGAGTTGGAAAACACACCTTAGAGTGGATAAGGCGCTCACACGCTTATAAAAACAAGTGGCGTTACCGTCTCCAGATACGGCCGCCCTCAAAGAGCCAGCTGATAGGAAGCTGAAAAATATCCTAAAAAGTATATACACACATACTGGTGTTATACTACGACCAGCAATTGCCTCAGCCTGGATGTGCAGCGCTGGGGGGGCTTGGTCGGATTTCCTGACTGAAAATATTGATACCCTTGACAGGAACAATATTTTATTGACTATAGAGCATTTTAAGTATGCATTTCTATATATGCGAGATGCGCATTCTGGCATCAAGAGTAGATGTGATGTCCATATCTGCCAGACGATGTTTATAGACATGACAGTGGTCAGGTGATGCAGATTCCAGACGGCACATGGAAGTATTGCCGTATAAAGGGGCGGTCCATCGGACCTGGTGGCCATGGCAACAGCTGGAAAATCCACTTTTGTTACCCCAAGTCACATCTCAGCAAAAAAGGACACAGTCTTTTCAGTCTCAGTCCTTTCGTACCCATAAAGGCAGGCGGGCAAAAGGCCAGTCATATCTGCCCAGGGTTAGAGGAAAGGGAAGAAGACTGCAGCAGGCAGCCCATTCCCAGGAATAGAAGTCCTCCACAGCTTCTGCCAAGTCCGCAGCATGACGCTGGGGCCATACAAGCGGACTCAGGTGCGGTGGGGGGTCATCTCAAGAGTTTCAGCACGCAGTGGGCTCACTCGCAAGTGGACTCCTGGATCCTACACGTAGTATCCCAGGTGTACATTGGAAATTCGAGACATCTTCCCCTCACAAGTTCCTGAAGTCTGCTTTACCAACGTCTCCCTCCGACAGGGAGGCAGTATTGGGAAAAAAATTCACAGGCTGTATTCCCAGCAGGTGATAATCAAAGTACCCCTCCTACAACAAGGGAAGGGGTATTATTCCACACTATATTGTGGTACTGAAGCCAAACGGCTCGGTGAGATCTAAAAGATTTGAACAATTACATACAAGGGTTCAAATCAAGATGGAGTCACTCAGAGCAGTGATAGCGAACCAGGACGATATGGTGTCACTGGATATCAGGGACGCTTACCTACATGTCCAAATTTTGCCCTTCTCACCAAGGGTATCTCAGGTTCGTGGTACAGAACTGTCACTATCAGTTCAGACGCTGCCGTTTGGATTGTCCACGGCACCCAGGGTCTTTACCATGGTAATGGCCGAAATGATGATTCTTCCTAAAAGAAAGATGGACGCTTTCCTGATAAGGGCAAGGTCCAGAGAACAGTTGGCGGTCGGAGTAGCACTATCTCAAGTAGTTCTACGACAGCACGAGTGGATTCTAAATATTCCAAAATCGCAGCTTTTTCCGACGACACGTCTAATGTTCCTAGGAATGATTCTGGACACAGTCCAGAAAAGGATGTTTTCTCCCGGAGAAGAAGGCCAGGGAGTTATCCGAGCTAGTCAGGAACCTCCTAAAACCAGGAAAAGTATCAGTGCATCATTGCACAAGGGTCCTGTGAAAAATGGTGGTTTCTTACAAAGCGATCTCATTCGGTAGATTTCACGCAAGAACCTTTCAGTGGAATCTGCTGGGAAAATGGTCCGGATCGCATCTTCAGATGCATCAGCGGATAACCCTGTCTCCAAGGACAAGGGTGTTTTCTTCTGCGGTGGCTGCAGAGTGCTCATCTATGAAAGGGCCGCAGATTCGACATTCAGGACTGGGTCCTGGTGACCACGGATGCCAGCCTGAGTGGCTGGGGAGCAGTCACACAAGGAAAAAAATTTCCAGGGAGTGTGATCAAGTCTGGAGACTTCTCTCCACATAAATATACTGGAGCTAAGGGCAATTTACAAGGCTCTAAGCTTAGCAAGACCTCTGCTTCAAGGTCAGCCGGTATTGATCCAGTGGGACAACATCACGGCAGTCGCCCACGTAAACAGACAGGGCGGCACATGAAGCAGGAGGGAAATGGCAGAAACTGCAAGGATTCTTCGCTGGGCGAAAAATCATGTGATAACACTCTCAGCAGTGTTAATTCCGGGAGTGGAAAACTGGGAAGCAGACTTCCTCAGCAGGCATAACCTCCACCCGGGAGAGTGGGGACTTCAGCGGGAAGTCTTCCACATGATTGTAAACCGTTGGGAAAAACCAAAGGTGGACATGTTGGCGTCCCGCCTGAACAAAAAACTAGACAAATATTGCGCCAGGTCAAGGGACCCTCAGGCAATAGCGGTGGACGCTCTGGTAACACTGTGGGTGTACCAGTCAGGGTATGTGTTCCCTCCTATGCATCTCATACCAAAAGTACTGAGAATCATAAGAAGGAGATGAGTAAGAACGATACTCGTGGTTCCGGATGGGTCAAGAAGGACTTGGTACCCGGAACTTCAAGAGATGCTCACGGAAGAACCGTGGCCTCTACCTTTAAGAAAGGACCTGCTCCAGCAGGGGCCTTGTCTGTTCCAAGACTTACCGCGGCTGCGTTTGACGGCATGGCAGTTGAACGCCGGATCCTGAAAGGGCATTCCAGATGAAGTCATCCCTACCCTGGTCGAAGCCAGGAAGGATGTAACCGCAAAACATTTTCACCGCATTTGGCGAAAATATGTTGCGTGGTGTGAGGCCAAGAAGGTCCCTACAGAGGAATTCCAACTGGGTCGTTCCTACATTTCCTGAAAACAGGACTGTCTATGGGCCTAAAATTAGGGTCCATTAAGGTTCAAATTTCGACCCTGTCGAATTTCTTCCAGAAAGAACTGGCTTCAGTGCCTGAAGTTCAGACGTTTGTAAAAGGGGTACTGCATATACAGCCTCCTTTTGTGCCCCCAGTGGCACCTTGGGATCTCAATGTTGTTTTGAGTTTCCTAAAGTCACATTGGTTTGATCCACTCACCACTGTGGAATTAAAATACTTCACATGGAAGGTGAAGATTCTATTAGCCCTGGCTTCAGCCAGGCGTGTGTCAGAATGGGCGGCTTTATCATATAAAAGCCCTTACTTAATTTTTCATTCTGACAGGGCAGAATTGAGGACTCGTCCTCAATTTCTCCTTAAGGTGTTTTCTGTTTTTCACATGAACCAACCTATTGTGGTACCTGCGGCTACTAGGGACTTGGAGGACTCCAAGTTACTTGACGTTGTCAGGGCCCTGAAAATATGTTTCCAGGACGACTGGAGTCAGAAAATCTGAATCGCTGTTTAGCCTGTATGCACCCAACAAGATGGGTGTTCCTGCTTCTAAGCAGACGATTGCTCGCTGGATTTGTAGTACAATTCAGCTTGCACATTCTGTGGCAGGCTTGCCACAGCCAAAATCAGTAAAAGCCCATTCCACAAGGAAGGGGTCTCGGCTTTACAACTTTGCCGAGCTGCTACTTGGTCAGGGGCACACCCTGACTGAGGAGGACCTGGAGTTCTCTCATTCGGTGCTGCAGAGTCATCCGCACTCTCCCGCCCGTTTGGGAGCTTTGGTATAATCCCCATGGTCCTGACGGAGTCCCCAGCATCCACTTAGGACGTTAGAGAAAATAAGAATTTACTTACCGATAATTCTATTTCTCGTAGTCCGTAGTGGATGCTGGGCGCCCATCCCAAGTGCGGATTGTCTGCAATACTTGTACATAGTTATTGTTACAAAAATCGGGTTATTCTTGTTGTGAGCCATCTTTTCAGAGGCTCCTTCGTTGTTATCATACTGTTAACTGGGTTCAGATCACAGGTTGTACGGTGTGATTGGTGTGGCTGGTATGAGTCTTACCCGGGATTCAATATCCTTCCTTATTATGCACGCTCGTCCGGGCACAGTATCCTAACTGAGGCTTGGAGGAGGGTCATAGGGGGAGGAGCCAGTGCACACCACCTGATCCTAAAGCTTTTATTATTGTGCCCTGTCTCCTGCGGAGCCGCTAAACCCCATGGTCCTGACGGAGTCCCCAGCATCCACTACGGACTACGAGAAATAGAATTATCGGTAAGTAAATTCTTATTTTCTAGCCTTATCACCGTATTTGGAGAAAATGTGTTGTGGTGTGAAGCCAGGAAAGCTCCTGCGGAGGAGTTTCAACTGGGTCGTTTCCTCCATTTTTTTGCAGGCAGGTGTGGATGCAGGCCTAAAATTAGGTTCCATCAAAGTGCAGATTTCGGCTTTATCTATTTTCTTTCAAAAAGAATTGGCCGCCCTTCCTGAAGTTCAGACTTTCGTGAAGGGAGTGCTGCATATCCATCCTCCATTTGTGCCACCCGTGGCACCGTGGGATCTTGACGTGGTGTTCCAATTTCTTATGTCTCACTGGTTTGAACCTTTGCAAAAGGTTGAGTTGAAAGTTCTCACTTGGAAAGTGGTCATGCTTTTGTCCTTGGCGTCCGCCAGACGGGTGTCTGAATTGGTGGCTTTGTCTCACAAGAGCCCATATTTGATTTTCCATGTGGATAGAGCGGAATTGAGGACCTGTCAACAATTTCTGCCGAAGGTGGTTTCTTCGTTTCACATAGATCAACCTATTGTGGTGCCTGTGGCTACGGATGCCGCGGCGGTGCTAAAATCTCTCGATGTTGTAAGAGCGTTGAAGATTTATGTCTCCAGAACGGCTCTTGTTAGGAAAACGGAGGCTCTCTTTGTCCTGTATGCTTCCACGCCCATTCTACGGCTGGATTGCCGTTGCCGAAGTCGGTGAAGGCCCATTCTACCAGGAAGGTGGGCTCATCTTGGGCAGCTGCCCGAGGGGTCTCGGCACTTCAGCTTTGCCGAGCAGCTACGTGTTCGGGTTCAAACACTTTTGCTAAATTCTACAAGTTTGATACCCTGGCTGATGAGGACCTCGTGTTTGCTCAATCGGTGCTGCAGAGTCGTCCGCACTCTCCCGCCCGGTCTGGAGCTTTGGTATAGACCCCATGGTCCTTTTGGAGTCCCCAGCAATCCTCTAGGACGTAAGAGAAAATAGGATTTTAATACCTACTTGTAAATCCTTTTCTCCTAGTCCGTAGAGGATGCTGGGCGCCCATCCCAGTGCGTACTGTTACTTGCAGTTGTATTGTTAGTTGCTGGTTTCGGTTGCACGCAGGTTGTGTATCGGTTATGTTCAGCTTGTTGCTGTTTTTTTCGTTCATACTGTTATCTGGTTTTCTTGGTATTCCAGGTGTACGGTGTGGTGTGAGCTGGTATGTATCTCTCCCTTGGTTTAACAAAAATCCTTTTCCTCGAAATGTCAGTCTCCCTAGGCACAGTTCCTATAACGGAGGTCTGGAGTAGGGGCATAGAGGGAGGAGCCAGTTCACACCCAGTCAAAGTCTTTGTGTGCCCATGTCTCCTGCGGATCCCGTCTATACCCCATGGTCCTTTTGGAGTCCCCAGCATCCTCTACAGGCTAGGAGAAAGGATTTACCGTTAGGTATTAAAATCCCATTTATTTTTTTTGTTTTAAGTGCCTCCAGGAGCAAGGTGTATTTTTTTTTTCTTTTTTTTTTTTTTTTCTAGTGCTGCCTAAGGAGCATTAATTATTTAACATTTAGAGCTTTAGTTCAATCTTTAATCAAATATGTCTTCCTTAGAAAAATATTTGGGAGCTTTTGTGAGACTAGTCAAGTGAACCAGCTCTGCTGTTAAAGATTGGGAAGTCTTTGAGTCTGATTTTTTTTTTATATCCTTCAAGAGTTAGGAGCAAGTTGTGGAATAATCAAATTAAGTGAAATGCTACTTTATTGAGGAGGATTCCTCTGAGCGACTGGAAATTGAGTGTAAGATGCACAGTTCTTCCTAAACCAAAGTTGTACCCATTGATGATTCAGCTTTTTATGCGGTTTCCTTAATTTAAAGAAATAAAGAAAAAATATATATTTTCTGTCCAGGTGAATGACTTGTTGACAGACGGATTGACAGCCTCACAGATTTTCATCAGGCAAGAGCTTCTTAGACCTTTTTAGGCTACAGTCTGACATGGTCTGTAGAGTTCTAATCAAAATAAATTGCTGATATCAGTTTATAACAAATTCCAGTTGCTACAGTGGATGCAAGTCTGATATCTGCTTACATTTCTGCCTCTTCCATTGGAGCAATTTGAACTTTAGCTAAAGCCATGCTGCCTTCGAATTGAAGAGGTCTCTGGATCCCATTTTCATTACTGGTAATTAGGGATTTCAGTACCAGGATCCTGCCCAATACCTGGGATTATAGACCTCATAAACACTCTGTATTATGGGACTCTGTAGGTCCAACGGAGTTTGAGTTAGTCATTCACTAGTGGGTGATTGTGTCTCTCTGACCCTTCAGCTGAGTGACAACTCACTGTCTGATATTTCAGCCGAGGCGGTGACAGAATGTGAAGTGTGAGGCAAGTTGTTATGGAAACCAGGCTCTTTTGCATTCTAACTGTGTAATACTGCTGGATACCCTTCGACATGACCCATTCCATTAGGTACAAAATGCTCTGTTCCTGGACTTCCTTTCCAGTGGCGTGTCCAGAGGTGGGGCTGCAGTATAGTCCAAAACTCAGATAGGTGAGCCACACCAACTGCCACCACAAACTGCCAAACATTGCCTGCCGGAACGTATTGGCAGTTGGTGTGGCTCCCCTATTTGAATTTTGGATTGTGCTGCAGCCCCACCTTTACAACTGCCACTAGCAAGGAAATCCAGGAACAGAGCATTTTGTACCTAATGGAGTGGGTTGTGTTGGAGGATATGCTGCTGCTAGCACTGCTGACCACCTATCGTCTACGAAAACACAATGCAGCCCCTTACAAAAGGTAATTTGATACGCAGAAAATACAAGGGTACCTTTTTAAAACGGCAACGCTCTAGGCTCTGGTAGGTCTTGTTTTTTGTTTTATTACATACATAACAAAACGCACACTTTTTACTAGCCACTTTTTCTTTTAATCACGATACAAGGTTCCAGTAATTCTGGGATTAGAAAATGGATGTGTGCTAGGCATCCTTACTTTTTGGCAGTGAATTAAAAAATATTATTTCTCAGAGGGAGAGAAGTTACTTTGTTTCAGCAACTGTTTCTAGACCAGGTTCATCTCCACTTCCACCATGGAGACCTGTGTGAGAGGAAGTTTGTATTGAGGTTACATATTGACACTTTCAGTGCTCCCTACAAAAACATCCTAGGTCTTGCTGTAAACTAACTATATAACTGGCATTAAAACAAGCGATTCAATGTTTACTTTCTTAAGTTGAAGTTATTCCTGTACCACAAACTTGGTTTGGGTTTTTATTCCAGCCTTTTTCTCGTTCAGAAGCAAGATTGTATTTCCTGTCTAAGGTTCTTAGTCTCTATATAAACCTAAACGACTCATTAAGTGTTCCATTTTGGTAGCACATTTGTGCCTTCTCAGGTTTCTAGTTTAGTGTTGTCGCTTTCGGTTCCATGGCATTCCTTTTTGTTAAAAGTCATGGTGGTTGTCGTTTGAAGAGCTGTGACCGAATAGTTACTCCGTATCTTTATGACCTGTTGATCAAGGATCCTTTCTCTTACGTCCTAGAGGATGCTGGGGACTCCGTAAGGACCATGGGGTATAGACGGGCTCCGCAGGAGACATGGGCACCTAAAAGAACTTTCTAGTATGGTGTGCACTGGCTCCTCCCTCTATGCCCCTCCTCCAGACCTCAGTTGGATCTTGTGCCCAGAGGAGATTGGGTGCATTACAGGGGAGCTCTCCTGAGTTTTCTGTGAAAAGAATTTTGTTAGGTTTTTTATTTTCAGAGAGCTCTGCTGGCAACAGACTCCCTGCATCGTGGGACTGAGGGGAGAGAAGCAGACCCACTTCTTAAGAGTTTAAGGGCTCTGCTTCTTAGGCTACTGGACACTATTAGCTCCAGAGGGAGTCGGAACACAGGTCTCACCCTGGGGTTCGTCCCGGAGCCGCGCCGCCGTCCTCCTCACAGATGCCAGAAAAAAGAAGCAGAGTGAGTATTAGAAAAGAAAGAAGACGTCAGGCGGCAGAAGACTTCAGATCTTCCTGAGGTAAGCGTGCAGCAGTAAGCTGCGCGCCATTGCTCCCACATAACACACACACACATGGCACTGATGGGGGCAGGGCGCAAGGGGGGCGCCCTGGGCAGCAGTAAACCTCTTTTTGGCACAAAAGGATGTTATTAGGCTGCTGAGGCAGTAAATAAACGATTCCCCGCCATTATTTTCAGATACAGAACGGGACCGAAGTCCGCCGCTGGAGGGGGCGGAGCTTGATCCCTCGGCACTAGTCAGCGCCATTTTCTCCACAGAAGCTGCAGAGAACGCTGGCTCCCCGGACTCTCCCCTGCTGAAGAGCTCAGAGGACTGAAAAAAGAGAGGGGGGCACATAATTGGTGCAGTGAGTGGGGGAAATCAATTTATATTTCTCTAACGTCCTAGTGGATGCTGGGGACTCCGAAAGGACCATGGGGGATAGCGGCTCCGCAGGAGACTGGGCACAAAGTAAAAGCTTTAGGACTAGCTGGTGTGCACTGGCTCCTCCCCCTATGACCCTCCTCCAAGCCTCAGTTAAGATTTTGTGCCCGAACGAGAAGGGTGCAATCTAGGTGGCTCTCCTGAGCTGCTTAGAGTAAAAGTTTAAATAGGTTTTTTATTTTCAGTGAGACCTGCTGGCAACAGGCTCACTGCATCGAGGGACTAAGGGGAGAAGAAGCGAACTCACCTGCGTGCAGAGTGGATTGGGCTTCTTAGGCTACTGGACATTAGCTCCAGAGGGACGATCACAGGCCCACCCATGGATGGGTCCCGGAGCCGCGCCGCCGGCCCCCTTACAGATGCTGAAGCAAGAAGAGGTCCATAAATCGGCGGAAGAAGACTTTCCTGTCTTCATAAGGTAGCGCACAGCACTGCAGCTGTGCGCCATTGCTCTCAGCACACTTCACACTTCGGTCACTGAGGGTGCAGGACGCTGGGGGGGGCGCCCTGGGAAGCAATGAATTTACCTTATTTGGCAAAAAATACATCACATATAGCTCCTGGGCTATATGGATGTATTTAACCCCTGCCAGTTTTCCAGAGAAAAGCGGGAGAAGAGCCCGCCGTGAAGGGGGCGGGGCCTATCTCCTCGGCACACAGCGCCATTTTTCCCACACAGCTCCGCTGGTAGGAAGGCTCCCAGAATCTCCCCTGCATCCTGCAACTACAGAAACAGGGTAAAAAAGAGAGGGGGGCACTTATTTGGCAAAATAACAGATATAAGCAGCTATAAGGGATAGACACTTATTGTAAGGTTGTCCCTATACATATATAGCGCTCTGGTGTGTGCTGGCAAACTCTCCCTCTGTCTCCCCAAGGGGCTAAGTGGGTCCTGTCCTCTATCAGAGCATTCCCTGTGTGTGTGCTGTGTATCGGTACGTTTGTGTCGACATGTATGAGGAGAAAAATGATGTGGAGACGGAGCCGAGTGTCTGTAACAGTGATGTCACCCCCTAGGGGGTCGACACCCGAGTGGATGTACTGTTGAAAATTACGTGACAGTGTCAGCTCTATATAAAAAAACAGTGGTTGACATGAGACAGCCGGCTACTCAGCTTGTGCCTGTCCAGACGTCTCATAGGCCGTCAGGCAGATGGCTGATACAGACGCCGACACGGATACTGACTCCTGTGTCGACGGTGAAGAGACAACCGTGATTTCCAGTAGGGCCACACGTTACATGATTGAGACAATGGAAAATGTTTTATACATTTCTGATAATACGAGTACCACCAAAAAAGGGGTATTATGTTCGGTGAGGGAAAAACTACCTGTAGTTTTCCTGAATCTGAGAAATAAAATGAGGTGTGTGATGATGCGTGGGTTTCCCCCCGATAACAATTAATAATTTCTTAAAAAGTATTGGCTGCATACCCTTTCCCGCCAGAGGTTAGGATGCATTGGGAAACACCCCCTAGGGGGGATAAGGCGCTCACACGCTTGTAAGAACAAGGGCTCTACCCTCTCATGAGATGGCCGCCCTTAAGGATCCTGCTGATAGAAAGCAGGAGGGTATCCAAAAAAGGTATTTACACACATACTGGTGTTATACTGCGACCAGCTATCGCCTCAGCCTGGAGGTGCAGTGCTGGGTTGGCATGGTCGGATTCCCTGATTGGAAATATTGATATCCTAGATAAGGGTAGTATATTATTGCCTATAGAGCATTTAAAAGATGCATTTCTATATATGCATGATGCACAGCGGAATAATTGCCGACTGGCATCAAGTATAAGTGCGTTGTCCAATTCTACCAGTAAAATGGTCAGGTGATGCGGATTCCAAACGGCATTTGGAAGTATTGCCTTTGAAAGGGGACATTTGGGGTCGGTCTTTTAGACCTGGTGGCCACGGCAACAGCTGAGAAATCCACGTTTGTACCCCAGGTCGCCTCTCAAAATAAGACGCCGTACTATCAGGCGCAGTCCTTTGTTGGCAAGCGGACAAAAGGTTCCTCTTTTCTGCTCGTGACAGAGGGAGAGGAAAAAGGCTGCAGAGATCAGCCAGTTCCCAGGAACAGAAACCCTTTCCCGCCTCTGCCAAGCCCTCAGTATGACGCTAGGGCTTTACAAGCTCAGGCACGGTGGGGGCCCGTTCTCAATGAATTTCAGTGCGCAGTGGGCTCACTCGCAAGTAGACCCCTGGATCCTTCAGGTAATATCTCAGGGGTACATATTGGAATTCGAGACGTCTCCCCCTCGCCGTTTCCAAAAGTCGACTTTACCGACGTCTCCCTCTGACAGGGAGGCAGTTTTGGAAGCCATTCACAAGCTGTATTCCCAGCAGGTGATAATCAAGGTACCCCTCCTGCAACAGGGAACGGGGTATTATTCCACACTATTGTGGTACCGAAGCCAGACGGCTCGGTGAGACCGATTCTAAAATCTAAAATCTTTGAACACTTAAGGGCCCTACTCACTGGCCGACCCGCCACCGAGTTGCCCGACGGCGGATACGGCCGACGAGCGACCCGGCGGCGGGGGGGCAGTGACGGGGGGAGTGAAGTTTCTTCACTCCCCCCATCACGCGGCTGCATTGAAGTGCAGGCAAATATGGACGAGATCGTCCATATTGGCCTGCATGCACAGCCGACGGGAGACCAGCGATGAACGAGCGCGGGGCCGCGCATCGTTCATCGCAGGAGTCTCCACACTGAAAGATATAAACGAGTTCTCGTTCATTTATGAACGAGATCGTTCATATCTTTCAAAAAATCGGCCAGTGTGTAGGGCCCTTTACATACAGAGGTTCAAATTCAAGATTGAGTCACTCAGAGCAGTGATTGCGAACCTGGAAGAAGGGGACTACATGATGTCTCGGGACATCAAGGATGCTTACCTTCATGTCAAAATTTACCCTTCTCACCAAGGGTACCTCAGGTTTATGGTACAGAACTGTCACTATCAGTTCAGACGC
>NC_086455.1:116212994-116232994 GCF_028390025.1 Pseudophryne corroboree | reverse complement strand
GATGGTTCGGTCAGGCCCATTTTAAATCTAAAATCCCTAGACCTGTACTTGAAAAGATTCAAATTCAAGATGGAATCGCTCCGAGCGGTGATAGCCTGCCTGGAAGGGGGGGATTTTATGGTGTCACTGGACATAAAGGATGCTTACCTTCATGTCCCCATATATCCCTCTCATCAGGAGTACCTGAGATTCGCGGTACAGGATGGTCATTATCAGTTTCAGAAAAGGATGGTGATCCTGCGCAAGCAAGGAGTCACGATTATCCCATACTTGGACGATCTCCTGATAAAAGCGAGGTCAAGACAACTACTGGAGAACGTGTCACTCTCTGAGAGTGCTTCAGCAACAGAGTTAGATTCTCAATCTGCCAAAGTCACAGTTGGTTCCGACAACTCGACTGACGTTCCTAGGCATGATACTGGACATGGAACAAAAGAAAGTTTTCCTAACGTGGGAAAAAGTCCGGGACCTCCAGAACATGGTCCGAGACCTGCTAAAACCGTAAAGAGTGTCAGTTCATCAGTGCACTCGGGTTCTGGGGAAAATGGTGGCAACTTACGAGGCCATTCCCTTCGGCAGGTTCCATGCAAGGACGTTTCAATGGGATGTTCTGGACAAATAGTCCAGGTCCCATCTACGTTTATCAAAAAATAACACTGTCCCCCAGGGCCAAGGTGTCTCTTCTATGGTGGCTGCAAAGTGCTCACCTTCTAGAGGGTCGCAGGTTCGGCATTCAGGACTGGATCCTGGTAACCAGGGACGCGAGCCTCCGAGGATGGGGAGCAGTAACCCTAGGAAGAAATTTTCAGGGACTGTGGTCAGACCAGGAGTCCTGTCTACACATCAACGTGTTGGAACTAAGGGCCATATACAACGGCCTTCGACAAGCGGAGGGTCTTCTTCGCAACCTACCGGTTCTGAGTAAATCGGACAATGTCACAGCAGTGGCTCATGTGAACCGCCAAGGCGGGACAAAAAGCACAATCGCAATGGCGGAAGCCACCAGGATTCTTCGCTGGGCGGAAAATCACGTAAGCGCTCGGTCAGCAGTCTTCATTCCGGAGCAGACTTCCTCAGCAGACACTATCTCCATCCAGGAGAGTGAAGACTTCATCAAGAAGTCTTTGCAGAGATAACGAGTCTCGGGGGAGTTCCTCAAATAGACATGATGGCGTCACGCCTCAACAAGAAGCTGCGGAGGTATTCTGCCAGGTCCCGGGACCCTCAGGCAATAGCAGTAGACGCTCTGGTAACACCATGGGTATTCCAGTTGGTCTATGTGTTTCCTCCTCTTCCTCTCCTCACAAAAGTGTTGAGGATCATAAGACGAAAAAAAGTACATACAATTCTCATTGTTCCAGACTGGCCACGAAGGGCCTGGTACTCAGATCTTCAGGAGATGCTCACAGAAGATCCTGGGCCTCTTCCTCTGAGAGAGGACCTGTTACAGCAGAGGCCCTGTCTGTTCTAAGACTTACCGCGGTTACGTTTGATGGCATGGCGGTCGAACGCTGGATCCTAGCTGAGAAGGGTATTCCGGAGGAGGTCATACCTACTCTAATAAAGGCTAGGAAGGAGGTGACGGCAAAACATTATCACCGTCTCTGGCGAAAATATGCCTCTTGGTGTGAAACCAAGAATGCTCCTACGGAAGATTTCCATCTGGGTCGTTTTTCTCCACTTCCTACAGACAGGAGTGGATATGGGCCTAAAGTTAGGATCTGTTAAAGTACAGATTTCGGCCCTGTCGATATTCTTTCAGAAGGAATTGGCTTATCTTCCAGAAGTCCAGATTTTTGTAAAGGGAGTGCTACACATCCTGCCTCCTTTTGTGCCCCCAGGGGCACCATGGGACCTGAACGTGGTGTTACAGTTCCTTAAATCACACTGGTTTGAGCCACTTCAAACGGTGGAGTTGAAGTTCTCACCTGGAAGGTGGTCATGTTGTTAGCCTTGGCATCTGCAAGGCGTGTGTCAGAATTGGCGGCCTTGTCTCACAAGAGCCCTTACTTGATTTTTCATGTGGATAGAGCAGAAGTGAGGACTCGTCCTCAATTTTTACCTAAGGTGGTGTCTTCATTTCATATGAAACAACCTATAGTGGTGCCTGTGGCTACGAGTGACTTGGAGGATTCCAGGTCCCTGGATGTAGTCAGGGCCTTAAAGATTATGTAGCCAGGATAGCTAGAATTCGGAAAACAGAAGCATTGTTTGTCCTGTATGCTGCCAACAAGATTGGCACGCCTGCTTCGAAGCAGACTATTGCGCGCTGGATCTGTAACACGATTCAGCAGGCTTATGTTACGGCTGGATTGCCGTTACCGCATTCAGTAAAGGCCCCTTCCACTAGGAAGGTGGGCTCTTCTTGGGCGGCTGCCCGGGACGTCTCAGCATTACAGCTTTGCCGAGCAGCGACTTGGTCGGGTTCAAACACTTTTGCTAAATTCTACATGTTTGATACCCTGGCTGATGAGGACCTAGCATTTGCTCAGTCGGTGCTTCAGAGTCATCCGCACTCTCCCGCCCGATTGGGAGCTTTGGTATAAACCCCATGGTCCTTACGGAGTCCCCAGCATACTCTAGGACGTAAGAGAAAATAAGATTTTAAACCTACCGGTAAATCTTTCTCCTAGACCGTAGAGGATGCTGGGCGCCCGTCCCAGTGCGGAAAATCTGCAAGACTTGTATATAGTTATTGCTTACATAAGGGTTATGTTACAGTTAGAATCGGTCTTGGACCGATACTGTCGTTTGTTCATACTGTTAACTGGTTATGTGTATTCCAGGTTATATGGTACGATTGGTGTGGGCTGGTATGAATCTTGCCCTTAGATTAACAAAATCCTTTCCTCATATTGTCCATCTCCTCTGGGCACAGTTCTCTAACTGAGGTCTGGAGGAGGGGCATAGAGGGAGGAGCCAGTGCACACCATACTAGAAAGTTCTTTTAGGTGCCCATTACTCCTGTGGAGCCTGTCTATACCCCATGGTCCTTACGGAGTCCCCAGCATCCTCTACGGACTAGGAGAAAAAGATTTACCGGTAGGTTTAAAATCTTATTTCTCTGACGTCCTAGTGGATGCCGGGAACTCCGTAAGGACCATGGAGAATAGACTGGCTCCGCAGGAGACATGGGCACTCTAAAAGAAAGATTAGGTACTATCTGGTGTGCACTGGCTCCTCCCACTATGACCCTCCTCCAGACCTCAGTTAGATTTCGTGCCCGGCCGAGCTGGATGCACACTAGGGGCTCTCCTGAGCTCCTAGAAAGAAAGTTTATTTTAGGTTTTTTATTTTACAGTGAGACCTGCTGGCAACAGGCTCACTGCATCGAGGGACTAAGGGGAGAAGAAGCGAACCTACCTGCTTGCAGCTAGCTTGGGCTTCTTAGGCTACTGGACACCATTAGCTCCAGAGGGATCGACCGCATGGAACTGGCCTTGGTGTTCGTTCCCGGAGCCGCGCCGCCGTCCCCCTTACAGAGCCAGAAGCAAGAAGAGGTCCGGAAAATCGGCGGCAGAAGACATCAGTCTTCACCAAGGTAGCGCACAGCACTGCAGCTGTGCGCCATTGCTCCTCATGCACACTTCACACTCCGGTCACTGAGGGTGCAGGGCGCTGGGGGGGTGCCCTGAGGGCAATATATGACACCTTGGCTGGCAAATCTACATCCTATATAGTCCTAGAGGCTATATATTGATGTAAAATTACCCCTGCCAGTATTCCAGAAAAAGCGGGAGAAAGTCAGTTGAAAAAGGGGCGGGGCTTCTCCCTCAGCACACTGGAGCCATTTTCTCTTCACAGTGCAGCTGAAAGACAGCTCCCCAGGCTCTCCCCTGTAGTTTTCAGGCTCAAAGGGTTAAAAAGAGAGGGGGGGCACAAAATTTAGGCGCAATATTGGCGCAGTATATTGTATATACAAGCAGCTATTGGGAAAAATTCACTCAATATAGTGTTAATCCCTAAATTATATAGCGCTCTGGTGTGTGCTGGCATACTCTCTCTCTGTCTCCCCAAAGGGCTGTGTGGGGTCCTGTCCTCAGTCAGAGCATTCCCTGTGTGTGTGCGGTGTGTTGGTACGGCTGTGTCGACACGTTTGATGAGGAGGCTTATGTGATGGCAGAGCAGATGCCGATAAATGTGATGTCGCCCCCTGTGGGGCCGACACCAGAGTGGATGGATAGGTGGAAGGTATAAACCGACAATGTCAACTCCTTACATAAAAGGCTGGATGACG
This sequence comes from Pseudophryne corroboree, assembly GCF_028390025.1. Lineage (NCBI taxonomy): Eukaryota > Metazoa > Chordata > Amphibia > Anura > Myobatrachidae > Pseudophryne > Pseudophryne corroboree. The sequence continues at coordinate 116,228,757 of NC_086455.1, read as the reverse complement.
TAACAGCTATGGGACAGCCGGCTTCTCAGCCCGCGCCTGCCCAGGCGTCTCAAAGGCCATCAGGGGCTCAAAAACGCCCGCTCCCTCAGATGGCAGACACAGATGTCGACACGGAGTCTGACTCTAGTGTCGACGAGGTTGAGACATATACACAATCCACTAGGAACATCCGTTACATGATCCCGGCAATAACAAATGTGTTACACATTTCTGACATTAACCCAAGTACCACTAAAAAAGGGTTTTATGTTTGGGGAGAAAAAGCAGGCTGTGTTTTGTTCCCCCATCAAATGAGTGAATGAAGTGTAAAAAAGCGTGGGTTCCCCCGATAAGAAACTGGTAATTTCTAAAAAGTTACTGATGGCGTACCCTTTCCCGCCAGAGGATAAGTTACGCTGGGAGATATCCCCTAGGGTGGATAAGGCGCTCACACGTTTGTCAAAAAAGGTGGCACTGCCGTCTTAGGATACGGCCACTTTGAAGGTACCTGCTGATAAAAAGCAGGAGGCTATCCTGAAGTCTGTATTTACACACTCAGGTACTAGACTGAGACCTGCAGATAGTGCTGCTGCAGCGTGGTCTGTAACCCTGTCAAACAGGGATACTATTTTGCGAACATAAGACGTCGTCTTATATATGAGGGATGCACAGAGGGATATTTTGCCGGCTGGCATCCAGAATTAATGCAATGTCCATTCTGTCAGGAGGGTATTAGAGACCCGACACTGGACAGGTGATGCTGACTTTAAAAGGCACATAGAGCCTTATAAGGGTGAGGAATTGTTTGGGGATGGTCTCTGGGACCTCGTATCCACAGCAACAGCTGGGAAGAAAAAATTTTACCTCCGGTTTCCTCACAGCCTAAGAAAGCACTGTATTATCAGGTACAGTCCTTTCGGCTTCAGAAAAGCAAGCAGGTCAAAGGCGCTTCCTTTCTGCACAGAGACGAGGGAAGAGGGAAAAAGCTGCACCAGTCAGCCAGTTCCCAGAATCAAAATTCTTCCCCCGCTTCCTCTGAGTCCACCGCATGACGCGGGGGCTCCACAGGCGTAGCCAGATACGGTGGGGGGCCGCCTCAAAAATTTCAGCGATCAGTGGGCTCGCTCACAGGTGGATCCCTGGATCCTTCAAGTAGTATCTCAGGGGTACAAGCTGGAATTCGAGGCGTCTCCCCCCCGCCGTTTCCTCAAATCTGCCTTGCCGACAACTCCCTCAGGCAGGGAGGCTGTGCTAGAGGCAATTCACAAGCTGTATTCCCAGCAGGTGATAGTCAAGGTGCCCCTACTTCAACAAGGACGGGGTTACTATTCCACACTGTTTGTGGTACCGAAACCGGACGGTTCGGTGAGACCCATTTTAAATTTGAAATCCTTGAACACATACATAAAAAAATTCAAGTTCAAGATGGAATCGCTCAGGGCGGTTATTGCAAGCCTGGAGGAGGGGGATTACATGGTATCCCTGGACATCAAGGATGCTTACCTACATGTCCCCATTTACCATCCTCACCAGGAGTACCTCAGATTTGTGGTACAGGATTGCCATTACCAATTCCAAACACTGCCGTTTGGACTGTCCACGGCACCGAGGGTCTTTACCAAGGTAATGGCAGAAATGATGATACTCCTTCGAAAAAAGGGAGTTTTTAATTATCCCGTACTTGGACGATCTCCTTATAAAGGCGAGGTCCAAGGAGCAGTTGTTGGTCGGAGTAGCACTATCTCGGGAAGTGCTACAACAGCACGGATGGATTCTAAATATTCCAAAGTCACAGCTGGTTCCTACCACACGCCTACTGTTCCTGGGGATGGTTCTGGACACAGAACAGAAAAAAAAAAAAAGGGTTTCTCCCCCAGGAGAAAGCCAAGGAGCTGTCATCTCTAGTCAGAGACCTCCTGAAACCAAAACAGGTAACGGTGCATCACTGCACACGAGTCCTGGGAAAAATGGTAGCTTCTTACGAAGCAAAATTCCATTCGGCAGGTTCCATGCAAGAACCTTTCAGTGGGACCTCTTGGACAAGTGGTCGGGATCGCATCTTCAGATGCATCGGCTGATAACCCTGTCTCCAAGGACCAGGGTATCTCTACTGTGGTGGCTGCAGAGTGCTCATCTTCAAGAGGGCCGCAGATTCGGCATACAGGACTGGGTCCTGGTAACCACGGATGCCAGCCTTCGAGGCTGGGGGGCAGTCACACAGGGAAGAAATTTCCAAGGACTTTGGTCAAGTCAGGAGTCGTCCCTACACATAAATATTCTGGAACTGAGGGCCATTTACAATGTCCTAAGTCTGGCAAGGCCTCTGCTTCAAAACCAGCCGGTACTGATCCAATCAGACAACATCACGGTAGTCGCCCATGTAAACCGACAGGGCGGCACAAGAAGCAGGATGGCGATGGCAGAAGCCACAAGGATTCTCCGATGGGCGGAAAATCACGTCTTAGCACTGTCAGCAGTGTTCATTCCGGGAGTGGACAACTGGGAAGCAGACTTCCTCAGCAGACACGACCTACACCCGGGAGAGTGGGGACTTCATCCAGAAGTCTTCCAACTGTTGGTAAACCGTTGGGAAAGGCCACAGGTGGACATGATGGCGTCCCACCTAAACAAAAAACTAGATATTGCGCCAGGTCAAGAGACCCTCAGGCAATAGCTGTGGATGCTCTAGTGACACCGTGGGTGTACCAGTCGGTTTATGTATTCCCTCCTCTGCCTCTCATACCAAAGGTACTGAGAATAATAAGAAAACGAGGAGTAAGAACGATACTCGTGGTTCCGGATGGGCCAAAAAGAGCTTGGAACCCAGAACTTCAAGAAATGATATCAGAGGACCCATGGCCTCTACCGCTCAGACAGGATCTGCTGCAGCAGGGGCCCTGTCTGTTCCAAGACTTACCGCGGCTGCGTTTAACGGCATGGCGGTTGAATTCCGGATCCTAAAGGAAAAGGGCATTCCGGAGGAAGTAATTCCTACGCTGATAAAAGCCAGGAAAGAAGTAACCGCAAACCATTATCACCGTATTTGGCGAAAATATGTTGCGTGGTGTGAGGCCAGGAAGGCCCCAACAGAGGAATTTCAGCTGGGTCGTTTTCTTCACTTCCTACAGTCAGGAGTGACTATGGGCCTAAACTTGGGTTCCATTAAGGTCCAGATTTCGGCTCTGTCGATTTTCTTCCAGAAAGAACTGGCTTCACTGCCTGGAGTTCAGACATTTGTAAAGGGAGTGCTACATATTCAGCCCCCTTTTGTGCCTCCTGTGGCACCTTGGGATCTCAACGTGGTGTTGAGTTTCTTAAAATCACATTGGTTTGAGCCACTTAATACTGTGGATTTGAAATATCTCTCGTGGAAAGTGGTCATGTTATTGGCCTTGGCTTCGGCCAGGCGTGTGTCAGAATTGGCGGCTTTGTCATGTAAAAGCCCTGATCTGATTTTCCATATGGATAGGGCAGAATTGAGGGCTCGTCCCCAGTTTCTCCCTAAGGTGGTATCAGCTTTTCACTTGAACCAACCTATTGTAGTGCCTGCGGCTACTAGGGACTTGGAAGATTCCAAGTTACTGGACGTAGTCAGGGCCTTAAAAATTTATATTTCCAGGACGGCTGGAGTCAGGAAAACTGACTCGCTTTTTATCCTGTAGGCACCCAACAAAATAGGTGCTCCTGCTTCTAAGCAGACTATTGCTCGCTGAATTTGTAGCACAATTCAGTTGGAGCATTCTGCGGCTGGATTGCCGCATCCTAAATCAGTAAAAGCCCATTCCACAAGGAAAGTGGGCTCATCTTGGGCGGCTGCCCGAGGGGTCTCGGCTTTACAACTTTGCCGAGCTGCAACTTGGTCAGGGGCAAACACGTTTGCTAAATTCTACAAATTTGATACCCTGGCTGAGGAGGACCTTGAGTTCTCTCATTCGGTGCTGCAGAGTCATCCGCACTCTCCCGCCCGTTTGGGAGCTTTGGTATAATCCCCATGGTCCTTACGGAGTTCCCAGCATCCACTAGGACGTCAGAGAAAATAAGATTTTACTCACCGGTAAATCTATTTCTCGTAGTCCGTAGTGGATGCTGGGCGCCCATCCCAAGTGCGGATTGTCTGCAATACTTGTATGTAGTTATTGCCTAACTAAGGGTTATTGTTGAGCCATCTGTTGAGAGGCTCAGTTATATTTCATACTGTTAACTGGGTATAGTATCACGAGTTATACGATGTGATTGGTGTGGCTGGTATGAGTCTTACCCGGGATTCAAAATCCTTCCTTATTGTGTCAGCTCTTCCGGGCACAGTATCCTAACTGAGGTCTGGAGGAGGGTCATAGTGGGAGGAGCCAGTGCACACCAGATAGTACCTAATCTTTCTTTTAGAGTGCCCATGTCTCCTGCGGAGCCCGTCTATTCCCCATGGTCCTTACGGAGTTCCCAGCATCCACTACGGACTACGAGAAATAGATTTACCGGTGAGTAAAATCTTATTTTTCTGTGTCTACAAACTCACATCCAAATAACTATTCAGGTTTTCTAATTTTGTGGATTACTACTAGATTAGCAAGAGCCGAGTCTTATTTCCACACCAAAAAAAATGGTTTTCCTGTCACTTATTTTAGCCACATCCCAGCAGATACTGAGAGAAAAGATGAGTGCCTTTACCGAATCTTACATGTCAGGTCAGCTCTGATGGTTCTTAAGAAGGATTTTGGTGTTGCAGTCAAGGATCCTTCCCAATCCACTCTCCCTAACTCTTTTTAAAGGGAAATTGCATAATCTATTTCAAATGGATTGGATGGAGATAACTTTAGATAATGAAAGTTGTATCTAATTTTTTGTATTCTAGGCAAAGCTATATTGTTAATCTGCCAGCAGATTTGCAAATAAGGATCAGAAATTACCTAAAGAATACAGAATAAGGGGTATCCAATTACAGGTGAAAATACACCGGGCACGAAAAACGGACGTTTTTCCCGATGTTTCACTATTTATTTATTTATTTATTTTATTTATTTATTTATTTATTTATTTTACAGGCTATCCAGTTTAGTGGTCTGTTAAAAAAAATAAATAAAACCAAAAACCATTATCTCCTAAAAACATACAGGTTCAGTGAAACCTGCTGTTTCCTGGGATTTGGTTTCACCTGTCTGAGGCAATACAATACAAATGGTTTAACAGTGCAACAACAGTGACATATAGCAATAAAAAAGGACCAAAATTTCCAGGGGAGGATGATGATTCCTGAAATGTTAAAGATTATTAAACTGGGGAAAGGACTTCAGAAAACTTCCTACCAAGGAATTGTTGTTTCATCCAGATTAAACGTCCATAGGTGGGATCAACCGGATGTAGACCTGGCTGTCTTCACACTAAGGGCAGATTGGATTTGGAATTCATTGCCTAAGAGGGAATTAATGGTGGACTCAATCACAATGTTTAAAAATGGATTAGATAAATCCTAACTGAAATAAATATCCAAGGATATATCATTTAACGTAAATTCATTTTAGAAAAAACATGATTTATAGTGTTAGTTAGACTTATTAACTTAACCTCAACTGGGTCAGTATAGTTAATATAGTGTTAAATGCAAATTAGCGTAAGAATTATAAAAAAAAAGGTTGAACTAGATCGACATTTTGTCTTTTTTTCAACCTATGTCACTATGGGGTATAGTCCATTCCTGTCGGATCCTTTCCGATGGAAAGGATCCGACAGGTCAGTATTCAATGAGCAGCCAAATCGGTCTGATTTGGCCATTCCCAACAATTGTCACAAGTACCTGGGGAGGCAGACACCGCTCATACCCCATGCTGACAAGACTGCAGTTTCCGACTACAATTGAATACCCCCCATGTATGTCTTGGTAGAACCGCAAAGAAAATTGCTAGGTTGTCAGAAACAGAGGTCTAAAAGCAGTTCTATGCCATTTCCTTTCAATAAAATTTTCATTTGGTTTTCTGATACCTTTTTAGTTACAATGTTACTTGTGCTTAAAAAGGTAAGGGTGGAAGAAGTACAAGCAATTTTTCTAGAGATGATCAAATTTGCAAGCAATACATTTTACCAAATTCGTCCAAAACAGGATTTCTGCCTCAAAGAGTACCTGGTCAGAGTGCACACTTTCATATAGGTTCAACAATTTTGCATCCACGGATACCTCCTACAGATGTAAAGGTTTTGTAGTCTTCTGCATCAGAGTGGTCTGGCCCTTAAGGTGTACTTCTGTATCTCTCAATTGTTAGTGTCACCCAGTGGATGCCAGAGAATGTTAGATTTCTATGTTAAATCTTTATCTTGTTCCACATGGTGTCCTGGTGGTGCCCTTGTCAACATGTTCGGCCCCCCTCCAAGAATATTGCATCTTGGTTGTTCCGTTTTGGTTCACCTGTCCTTATATTGTTAATTGAGCAACTGTGTGTTCTTTGGCTAAGAAATATAGAGGAGGAGGAGCTCAGACTGTAGCCATTTTTTTTTAAATGTATATTGCCTACTTGCACCCTGTACCATTGTTCCAGTACCCCCAAATAGACACATGAAAGGGATTTAACATAAATACCAGTCTAGTATTTAAGGAGGTTTTGCTGTACATAACGTAACTGGAAATATTAATGTTGTTCTCTAACCCATATCTAACATATTGTTTTTGCTCCCTCCAGGTTCAAACTGACCCATCTGGACTCTACATTGCTACCAGTTGTTCAGACAAAAACTTGTCTATCTTTGACTTCTATACTGGGGAATGTGTGGCCACCATGTTTGGACATTCAGGTAGTTTAAATCTGATTTGTAAATGTCCATTTCAGCTTACTGCAATTATTACAATTCCCAAATTACTAACTGCATTGTTTTATTTTCAGAGATTGTAACAGGAATGAAATTCACTAATGACTGCAAGCACCTTATATCAGTGTCTGGTGACAGGTATGGAGGCTTATATTAATAATTACATGGCTTATGGACATAGTTATCAATCCTTTTTTCTTTTTCTAAAGTGATGTGAAAATGAGTGTTTGATATTTTTTTTTTTACATTGTATTAGGATCATTTTAAATGTATCAACATTTTTCCCAATAATCTCCTCCAAGCCCTAAAATTCCCTTGTGGACAATATATAGGCACACCTATGAGATGTGTTATTAACCCAATAGGTGGGTGGCAGATATTTTTCTTGGCAAGAAACAAATGGGGTTTAACCCCCGGTGTCCCACAGCCACCAAACTGTACCTGTACTTATGTAATGGGAATCCAGAGGTCTTAGTTACAGATATTTGCAAATTTATGGCAAGCCACCAGGCCCCAACAAGGCTCCTCTGATTACTGGTGGTCCCGAACACTAGGTTTAAGTCTGGGGCACAGAATCCCCACAAGTCTGCAAAGGTCAGCTGTCTCAGGGTAGCACACACATGAAAAGTGATCCACTAGTGAAGGTGTAATTAAAAGACCTAAAGGATTAATGAAAATGTGAAAGGGGTACTAAATAAATATTATAGTATGCTACCACAAAGCAGCCTGGCCACACTAATCCAGGGGGAACCTCACTCCAGACACATCCCTAGTACTAATAACAGCCCTTCCAGGTCATATATTACTATTTTTATTTATATAGTGCACACACATTCCGCAGCGCTTTATAGAGAGAATATTTGGTCATTCACCTCAGTCCCTGCCCCAGTGGAGCTTACAATCTTTATTCCCTCCCACATGTACACACAGACACATTCATGCTAGGGTTAATTTTGTTGGGAGCCATATAACCTACCGGAATATTTGTGGATTGTGGGAGGAAACCGGAGTACCCGGAGGAAACCCACGCAAGCCTGGTGAGAATGAACAAACTCAACACAGTTAGGGCCATGGTGTGAATCGACCCCATGACCTCAGTGCTGTGAAGCAGTTTTGGTAACCATTACACCATCTGGGTTTTTTTTTTGTAATGTATGTTATGCAATGTGCGTTTATTTGTTGATGTTTTATTTGTGTTTCCAAAACCAGTAAAGACCATTTACACTAAAAAATATAAAACTTGCCTCCATTTAGGGTTTGGTGATCTGATGAGCTCCTCTGTGAGCCGGTCAGCTGATTGCAGTGCTTCTCCTGTGACCCCGGTCATTAATCTTGTGTAGTGAAACTCCCGGCCAGCATCTCATTTACAGCACAGAGCAGATGACTCGGGTCACAGAGAGGAAGCACAGTGATTGGATGACTGGCTCATGAAGGAGCTCACCAGATTACCGATTGCTGTAGGATTACTAAAGGGCTGAAATAGACACTTTTAAAGTCTTAAATCGAATACACCGTTGGGGTCTCTACTGCTTAGTACAGACAAAGAGCTTTAGGCATTAGTGTGTTGCTATTGCTTGTTTGTGTGCATGCCTCAGATTGGTCTGTGAAATTACCAGTTTTGTTTGCCACTGTACTTGCACCTAATTGCAGAATGTGCTGCAGTGGTCTTGCGCAGCGGTCGCAGTGAGGATTTATTTGCATAGTGAGCGGCAACGGGGAGTGACCACTACAAATGCAGGCACGCTACAAACATGTCAGTGGCGTGTTACAGCTTGCAACTACAGTCCCGTGCACACTAAAAATGTATCCTTCATCTTACTTCCAGCAGGCATGCTTCTGACCATGGGCAGGATATAATGAAGTCCGAGTTAGGCCGACGTGCGGGATGCCAGCAGAACTCTGATTTTTTTTTTTTAAAGTGGCAATCCTGTACAGTGCATAGTTTAGCCTTGTACATGATTGCCCCTTTAAAAAAAATCCGAGTTTGTACGGCCACCGACCTCGGAATACATTACATCCCCTCCCCATATGTTTATTGAGAAGGTTGAGGATTGACCGATGTTCGTCCGATGGTTGCATCTTTGTACGCAAGTGACGGGTCAGAGATGCTGCCAGTGGTCATCCCAATACAAATCTCGCCGGCTGTGATATTTGTATATTTTTGCACACCCACGTTGTATGGGGCACAGATGTGACGGCATTTGCAGTGGTCTCTAAGTCAGTCCATTATTTCGAAATCAGGCTCATGCTCATATTAAGTGTCAAGTAACTAGTATTAGAATTTCTCTTGTGTGCGCCCATCTCACACAGTGCACTTTAATATTGTCATGAAAATAACAAGTGACATTCTTTCTACAGCTGTGTTTTCATCTGGCGTCTCAGCTCAGAGATGACTATCCGTATGCGCCAAAGACTGGCTGAAATGAAGCAGCGTGGGAAGGTGGTGGAGAAATACACACCGCACAAGACGACAAGTGCAAGGTAGGGAGTTTGTGATGAGGGTTGTGTCTCTTACTACTTGCTGTGTAGGCCCTGCGATACTAGAATGATTTCTTTTGTGTGCAGTGACTGTCAGATCTGTGTTTTGTTTTGTTTTATATTGACAAAACAGTCCAAAAATACCCATGTATTATGCACTCGGTAGTCGTAATTTTAAATGTAACATTACTGAACTTTTTACTTGGTGTTTGTAAAATAAGCCCATTTATTCCGCCACAGACTATTCTCCCTCTGTGGGTGTCCACGACACTCATAGAGGGAGAATATAACCTGTTGCGAGCACTTTTAGTGCTCACCCTGCTGCCGGCATACTGCTGGCCGGGATGCCGCTGTCTGTATACTGACGGCCGGCGTCCCAGTCGCCGGTGTTTCATACTGAAGATTAAATTTGGGCACTTCTGTAGGTAGCCAAGTGTGATCAGATCCGGATATTGGGCCTAATTCAGAGTTGATCGCAGCAGCAAATTTGGTAGCAGTTGGGCAAAACCATGTGCACTGCAGGGGGGGGAGCAGATATAACATGTGCAGAGAGAGTTAGATTTGGGTGGGTTATATTGTTTCTGTGCAGGATAAATACTGGCTGCTTTATTTGTACACTGCAATTCAGATTTAAGTTTGAACACACCCCACCCCCAAATGTAACTCTCTCTGCACGTTATATACTCCCACCCCCCCTGCAGTGCACATGCTTTTGCCCGTTAGCTAACAAATTTGCTGCTGCGATCAGGTCTGAATTAGGCCCATAAAGCACATAACCAAGCATCCTAGCATTACAGGGCCTATTAAATTGCATTAACAGGCCAATAGCATCTATCTTCTTATCACATTTGGCAAAAAGACAGGTGATGATCCAGTTGGTTTGATCAGATTAGGACTGGGATTTGGTGAAATGGTCAAATACAGTCCTGCATTGGGCGGTTGCCCAATATCGCAGCTTGTTCATTGGGTTTGTATTTTTAGCCAGTTGTTTTTTTAGGATTGTTCGGATAGAAAAGAGAACTGGGATCCCCTCTCTATATACATGTTTCTCTTTTTGAAAAGTGCTGTACAGTATGTAGTACATTAACTTCTTAGGAACATGAAAAGGATGTGTTAAGGTGCCTACACACTTAGTGATATAGTAAACTATGTCGCTCCTTTTCCCCCTCCTGAGTGATAGTTACTGTATTGCCCAGTGTATATGCAGCTGATGAGGAGCGATGCGCGGCCCTGCGGGTCATTAGCGACCCTCGGACTCAGCCGTGCATGGAGCTCAATTTGGACTCATCATCCGAAGCTGCACGCTCCATCCGGCTGCGGCATGACGTCACTGTGCGGTATCACTAGTGCTATCACACAGTGTGTATGCCTGCCATCAGGTGGCCTGGTCCGGGAGGGGAAACACTTATACTGTCTTGTTGAACTTTTTTATGTTTTTGTTTTTAAGTTTGATACATAACTCAAGACCTGGTTGTGGTAGTAATGTGTCTTAATGGTTGCAGACGAGAGACCATTGCTGTAATGTGTCCAGTTCCGGTGCTGTCTTCTGATAGTGACAAAGAAGGGATTGATGAAGGGAGTGATGAAGAGATGAATAGTAAGTAATTACGACTTGCAGCCTTACGTTGCCTGTGGTCACTGGTCTTGTTGGGGTCTAATATTCTTATATGTAAATTAGGTAGTAGATTGTCCTCTCTAATGAAATGTAAAGATCCTCCAATGCCTTTTACTGTTTATAGGGGGTCATTCTGTCCTGATCGCTCGCTGCCGTTCATCGCAGCGCAGCGACCAGGTCAGAAGTGTGCATGCGGCGTCGGCACATGCGAGACAGCCGACGGCTGTCGTTGCCTAGCGATCGCCTCTGCCTGGTTGACAGGCAGTCGCTGGACGTGAGGGGGTGGCATGGCGGCGTTATGCCCCTGTTTTGTGGGCACGGTCCAGCCAACACAGGCATGGCCGGACCGTGCGGGGGCGGGCCGCAGCAACTGCGTGACATCATACACAGCCGCTGTGACCCGGGCAGTGACGAGGAACTCCCGGCCAGCCGCAGGAGCTGCGCTGGCCGGGAGTTACTCCAAGTACAAAAGCATCACCGCTGTGCAATGCTTTTGTACTTGTGTGTGGGGGGGGCCGGCCTGACATGCGGGACGGACTAGCTGCGATCAGGTCGGAATGACCCCCACCGTCCTCTAGACACTTTGTAGTCACTCTGGGGTAGAGTGCGGGCCTCCCTTTCTGTTTGTGCTGGGAGAACTGTTTTTAGTTGCAGCGGAAGCTCTTTTAGGGCTGCCCCTGGTGGCTTTGTTTATTGGGGTGGGGTGAGTGTTTTTTTATTTCGTATACAAGCTCTGGACAGCAGCTGCTACTAAGTACCTGATGCTGAGTCTTTCCATACTGCTAATGCTTGGTGGGCGGGGGGGGGGAATAGGAGCATGGCCCCAGCTCCCCTATGCTGGAGACTCCGGTGAGCAGGCTCTATGTACAGCCAGTAGGGGCTATGGTGGTCTTTGGGCTAGGTCCTGTGGGGAGGTGTTTACCCCCTCCTCGTGTACCTTCTCCATTGGTACCTCTCACATACTATCCAAAAAGCTGCTAGAAGAATCAGCCGTTTTATCGATTTCAGCACCGTCTTCACCCAGTGATGAACCAGATTTGGGGGTGATTTTTGGAGTTGCTAGTTCCCTCAGATTTACGTGACTCAAGGGTCAAATTTCTTTTCTCTCTAATATTTTAGCTGTTCAGCTGCTTTTCCATCATGTCTGAAAAGAGAGCACAGGCTGGGATGGCTACTCCAATTGAGGGCTCACCTCCCACGCTAAGTTGACAGTGTCACCTGCTTCGCCAGTGACCTCTGCCTCGAACCTGGGCCAGGTCCTGGGCCTTCTTTAATCAGCTTATTAGATGGTGTCTAAATCCTTGGAGTCCAGTGTTGAGAAGGAAGGGGGGGGAGACGACTTCTCCAGGGGTCTTCTGGTTCAATATCCTCCACATTTGGTTGCCCATGAGCATCCGGTCAGGAGGCTCCAGATTATTATTTTTTTTAGGATTGCCCTGTCCGTGCAAAGGCTGTGGAGCAAGGTGGTTTGAGACATAGTCCATTTGGGGGACACTGGGAGCCTTCCCTATATACTCTTGTTACATTTTTGTTTTTTATTTTCACTTACCTGGGCTCCTGACAGGCATATAGGGTATAGTGGGAAGCAGCACAGACCAGTGAATCAGCATTAAAGTGCCTGTACCATTATACCCCAATATGAGAAGTGTCCCCCCAAGGGATTGAAGGAAATCTCTTTAACAGAAGTACAGATATCCTCCTATTCTCTTTCTCTTGCGTAGGCTCTGAGAAGCCAACTACTATAACAAACTCATTTGGTAGAAGTGGATCTTACTGGGAGATGAAAAGGGTAAGTCTGTAATTTATTCTCTTTGTTGAATGCTTGACTATTGTACATTACTACAGCCCTCGAGTAGTGGTCTCCACGAATAGAAACCTCAGGGCTGAATTACACTGAACACATTGCCTAGGTCAATTTATGGGGCATACTAACTAGATACTAGTACATGTCCTCTCTTTAATAACTACTAGTACAATAGTATGGGTTTGGCTTTTTTTTTTGTTTTTTTGTTTTTTTTTCTTCCATGAATGTTTTCCTATGTGCAATTTGTTGTATTTAATTTCAGGGGAAGGAGACAGCAGTTCCACAGCGCTCGGACTCTCTTGATAAGACACCCAGACAGCGCGTTCGTTGGTCTCAGCCTGCTGGAAACATCGACATGATGGTCAAGTCCATGCTTGATCTCCGCCAGCTAGATTGTTTCTCACCAAGTGATGACCTTGTAGGACATCTAGGTCTGGAGGAGCAGGAAGCAAACTTTGTAGCTTCCAGTGTGCCAGCTGACATGGTAAGACATTTGGTGGATTAAAGGGGCAGTCGCTTAAAATTATTCGGTGCTCCTTACGAACATAACACAAAGTTAATGGGGGAGCATATTATATATATTTTTTCTTTTCAGGTTTAGTGCTACTAAAATGTATGAAAAATGAAAATGTGCTTTCATTTAACACCATGTGCAATAATCGCTCTCCGCATGTGCGATAATCGCTCTCCGCATGTGCGATAATCGCTCTCCGCATGTGCGATAATCGCTCTCCGCATGTGCAATAATCGCTCTCCGCATGTGCAATAATCGCTCTCCGCATGTGCAATAATCGCTCTCCGCATGTGCAAAAATCATAGAAAAATAGGATTTTATTTTTAATATACATTAAATCCTTCTCTCATTACATTATTGAACACTGAATTCCATGACTCATAGCTATGTCTACATTATTGTTTACTAACATCTGTCCTCCAGGCACACTAAGGGTTATATTTACTAAAGTTTGGGATTTTAGAAGTGGAGATGTTGCCCATAGTAACCAATCATATTCTAGCTGTTAGCTAGGCACTAGATAAGTAGAATCTAAGTGGTTACTATGGACGGCATCCCCACTTCTAAAAAACCTGCATTTTAAGAAAATATACCCCTAACAGTCCAGGTTATGGTGATATCCATGCTTGCGCACAGATGGTTAATGAAAATAACTGAGGTACTAATTAAGTAACCGGTGCTCCAGTATGGCTTTCCTTAAAACCTGGTCTGTTTGCCTTGAGGACCATTGTTGGGAAAGGCTGGTCTAGATTGCTAACTGAAGTTCCCATTGTATATAGCAGGGGTGGGGAACCTCTGGCCCAGCCAAGGCAGCTGCCGAGTGTAAAGCCGCCCGCCACGCACAGCATCATGGGGATGTAGTTTTCTCACACTGTGCACTGTATTCAGTGTACAGTGTGAGAAAACTACACCTCCCATGATGCAGTATGCGGCTGACTGGTCCGGGAGATGATATGAGGCAGCTTTGGAGAGAGAGGTCTGCTCTGCTGGCTGAGGGCGGGAGGAATGGCTGTGCTGTGGTGCGGAGCGGATTCAAGACCTGAATCAGTGGTGTGCAGGAGTCTGGATGGGAACTGACTTGCAGTGGTGGGGAGTGCCTTGCTGGCACTATACTCTGGCATTGTGTGTCTGTCATTACTGGGGGCAGCTATTACTGTGGCCATTATGTGTAAGGGCACACCTACTTTCCTAAGAGAGCGTGCGCATTGGCGGAGGACAGGGGAGGGGTGCTTAAATATTGGCCCGCGAATGATGTTGAAAAAAATCCAAATGGCCCTTGGCAGAAAAAAGGTTCCCCACCTCTGGTATATAGTGTCGTTGCGACGCCTCAACAAGCTGGGTGGAAGATGGATGAAAACTTTAAATTCGATGTACTTTTTCATATTTCATGATTCTGATTTGGGAGAAAAGCAGGAAAGAGCGAGTGACTGTGCACCTTGGTAAGACCTTGCTGTACTGCAGCTGGGGCAGATGTCAGATCTGCAGAGGGATGTAGATGGGAGAGGGACGTGTCCATACTAAAATCGAAATTGCATTGTGAAAATAAAGCGGTTTAGCATTTGTGGACTACATGCTAAAGCAGCCAGTATTTACCCTGCATGCAAAAATAATAAATGTACCTGCATCTCTTGCATTGCAACATGGTGTGTCCAGGTACATTTACTTGCTCTTTTTTGTTTTATTACCAACTTAGAATTAGGGCCCTTGGTCACTAAGATGCCTTCTCTCAACATCTGCAATTACTGGGCTCTAGCTAGTAGGAACCAGTGCACTTCTGTGGGGATGTAATGCTACTGGATGCTCCAATTTTGTCTATTTATGCAGTGAGGCTTGGGCGTGTCTCGGGTGACGCTCACACATGACTTATAGACTAAAGGGCCCTACACACTGGACGACATTTTAGAAAGATATAGTGTTCAGTGTGGCGGCACGGACCGCAGTCATTCTGGAAAAAACGTTCAGAGTTCATATCATTCATCGTTCATATCGCCCAGTGTGTAGGGCCCTTTACTCTGGGCTGTTATTGCCTGGATGGCAAAGTTAAAGAGAACATTCCAAACAAAAATAGACATTCTTGGACCCTAACGCTGCCTAGACCTAGTTCATCTCACTAGTCCCCAACCAGAAGGTTTCCCCGCTCATTGGAAATGGCAAAATTATCATTTATAAACCTGTGCTGCACCCCAGCTCTGACTGGGATCAAACCCATGTCTCCAGACAGCTTTCTTGTTTCTTATATAAAGCGGATTAGACCAGAAGCTCCTGTTTTGCTTACTAGAGACACCGCCAATATTTAACTCTTCATACTAATTCAGGCTTATTTTTCTTTCCACATTTTAGGACCCATTTGTTCCCATAAACAGCCATGCTCGGCCACGGGTGATTCGGCTCATGTCCTGTGAGGAAGGTGTCTTTAAACAGGAGTTAGATACTCCAGAAGGCAAAGACTGTGTCATCTACCCTGAGGCTGAGGAGGTGCAGGCTCTAGATTTATGCAGGTACTCTTCATGAACTCCAGTGCACTCATATTGTTAGCACAGTCAGCTCCTATTCCCACAGGATAAACATGGGTCTGATCACT
>NC_086455.1:116162994-116207994 GCF_028390025.1 Pseudophryne corroboree | reverse complement strand
ACACTTCGGTCACTGAAAGTGCAGGGCGCTAGGGGGGGGGGGGCGCCCTGAGCAGCAATAAAAACACCTTGGCTGGCGAAAATACATCACATATAGCCCCCAGGGCTATATGGATGAATTTTAACCCCTGCCAGATTCCACAGAAAAACGTGAGAAAAGGTCGCCGAGAAGGGGGCGGAGCCTATCTCCTCAGCACACTGGCGCCATTTTCTCTCACAGCTCAGTTGGAGGGAAGCTCCCTGGCTCTCCCCTGCAGTTACTACACTACAGAAAGGGGTTAAAAAAGGAGAGGGGGGCACTAATTAGGCGCAGTATAACAATACAGCAGCTATAAGGGGAAAAACACTTATATAAGGTTATCCCTGTATATATATATATATATATATAGCGCTCTGGTGTGTGCTGGCATACTCTCCCTCTGTCTCCCCAAAGGGCTAGTGGGGTCCTGTCCTCTATCAGAGCATTCCCTGTGTGTGCTGTGTGTCGGTACGTTGTGTCGACATGTATGAGGAGGAAAATGAGGTGGAGGCGGAGCAATTGCCTGTAACAGAGATGTCACCCCCTAGGGAGTCGACACCTGAGTGGATGAGCTTATGGAAGGAATTATGTGACAGTTTCAGCTCTTTACAAAAGATTGATGACATGAGACAGCCGGCGACTCAGCCTGTGCCTGTCCAGGTGTCTCAAAAGCCATCTGGGGCTCTAAAACGCCCGTTACCGCAGATGGCAGATACAGACGCCGACACGGATACTGACTCCAGTGTCGACGATTAAGAGACGAATGTGACTTCCAGTAGGGCCACACGTTACATGATTGAAGCTATGGAAAATGTTTTTACACATTTCTGATAATACCAGTACCACTAAAAAGGGTATTAGGTTGGGTGAGAAAAAACTGCCTGTAGTTTTTCCTGCATCTGAGGAATTAAATGAAGTGTGTGATGATGCGTGGGTTTCCCCCGATAAAAACTGTTAATTCCTAAAAAGTTATTAGCATCATACCTCTTCCCGCCAGAGGATAGGGCACGTTGGGAAACACCCCTTAGGGTGAATAAAGCGCTCACACGCTTGTCTAAACAGGTGGCACTACCGTCCCCGGATACGGCCGCCCTTAAGGAACCTGCTGACAGAAAGCAGTAAAATATCCTAAAATGTATATACACTCACACGGGTGTGATACTGCGACCAGCAATCGCCTCAGCCTGGATGTGCAGTGCTGGGGTGGCTTGGTCGGATTCCCTGACTGACAATATTGATACCCTAGATAGGGACAGTATATTACTAACTATAGAGCATTTAAAAGATGCATTTCTATATATGCGTGATGCACAGAGGGATATTTGCCGACTGGCATCAAGAGTAAGTGCGCTGTCCATTTCTGCCAGAAGAGGGTTATGGACAAGACAGTGGTCAGGTGATGATGATTCCAAAAGGCATATGGAAGTATCGCCTTATAAAAGGGAGGAGTTATTTGGGGTAGGTCTAACAGACCTGGTGGCCACTGGAAACAGCCAATTCCCAGGAACAAAAGCCCTCTCCCGCCTCCGCAAAGTCCTCAGCATGACGCTGGGGCTTTACAAGCGGTCTCAGGCACGGTGGGGGCCCGTCTCAAGAAATTCGAGACGTCTCCCCCTCGCCGTTTCATAAAGTCTGCTTTACCGACGTCTCCCTCAGACAGGGAGACAGTATTGCAAGCCATTCACAGGCTGTATTCCCAGCAGGTGATAATCAAGGTACCTCTCCTGCAACAGGGAAAGGGGTACTATTCCACACGATTTGTGGTACCGAAGCCGGACGGCTCGGTGAGACCATTTTTAAATTTAAAATCCTTGAACACTTACATACAAAGGTTCAAATTCAAGATGGAGTCACTCAGAGCAGTGATTGCAAACCTGGAAGAAGGGGACTATATGGTCTCTCTGGACATCAAAGATGCTTACCTACATGTCCCAATTTACCCTTTTCACCAAGGGTACCTCAGGTTTGTGGTACAGAACTGTCACTATCAGTTTCAGACGCTGCCGTTTGGATTGTCCACGGCACCCAGGGTCTTTACCAAGGTAATGGCCGAAATGATGATACTCCTTCGAAGGAAGGGAGTTTTAGTTATCCCTTACTTGGACGATCTCCTGATAAGGGCAAGATCCAGGGAACAGTTGGAAGTCGGGGTAGCACTATCTCAGATAGTGCTGCGCCAGCACGGTTGGATTCTCAATATTCCAAAAATCACAGCTGATCCCGACGACACGACTTCTATTCCTAGGGATGATCCTGGACACAGTCCAGAAAAAGGTGTTTCTCCCGGAGGAGAAAGCCAGGGAGTTATCCGAACTAGTCAGAAACCTCCTAAAACCAGGCCAGGTGTCAGTGCATCAGTGCACAAGGGTCCTGGGAAAAATGGTGGCTTCCTACGAAGCAATTCCATTCGGCAGATTCCACGCAAGAACTTTCCAGTGGGACCTGCTGGACAAATGGTCCGGATCGCATCTTCCGATGCATCAGCGGATAACCCTGTCACCAAAGACAAGGGTGTCTCTCCTGTGGTGGTTGCAGAGGGCTCATCTTCTAGAGGGCCGCAGATTCGGCATTCAGGACTGGGTCCTGGTGACCACGGATGCCAGCCTGAGAGGCTGGGGAGCAGTCACACAGGGAAAAAATTTCCAGGGCTTGTAGTCAAGCCTGGAGACATCACTTCACATAAATATTTTGGAGCTAAGGGCCATTTACAATGCCCTAAGCCAAGCAAGACCTCTGCTTCAAGGTCAGCCGGTGCTGATCCAGTCGGACAATATCACGGCAGTCGCCCACGTAAACAGACAGGGCGGCACAAGAAGCAGGAGGGCAATGGCAGAAGCTGCAAGGATTTTTCGCTGGGCGGAAAATCATGTGATAGCACTGTCAGCAGTGTTCATTCCGGGAGTGGACAACTGGGAAGCAGACTTCCTCAGCAGGCACGACCTCCACCCGGAAGAGTGGGGACTTCACCCAGAAGTCTTCCACATGATTGTAAACCATTGGGAAAAACCAAAGGTGGACATGATGGCGTCCCGCCTAAACAAAAAAATTGGACAGGTATTGCGCCAGGTCAAGGGACCCTCAGGCAATAGCTGTGGACGCTCTGGTAACACCGTGGGTGTACCAGTCAGTGTATGTGTTCCCTCCTCTTCCTCTCATACCAAAAAGTACTGAGAATTATAAGACGGAGGGAAGTAAGAACTATACTCGTGGCTCCGGATTGGCCAAGAAGGACTTGGTACCCGGAACTTCAAGAGATGCTCACGGAGGACCCGTGGCCTCTACCTCTAAGAAGGGACCTGCTCCAGCAAGGACCCTGTCTATTCCAAGACTTACCGCGGCTGCGTTTGACGGCAGGGCGGTTGAACGCCGGATCCTGAAGGAAAAAGGCATTCCGGATGAAGTCATCCCTACCCTGGTCAAGCCAGGAAAATAAGAATTTACTTACCGATAATTCTATTTCTCGTAGTCCGTAGTGGATGCTGGGCGCCCATCCCAAGTGCGGATTGTCTGCAATACTTGTACATAGTTATTGTTACAAAAATCGGGTTATTATTGTTGTGAGGCTCCTCTATTATCATGCTGTTAACTGGGTTCAGATCACAGGTTGTACGGTGTGATTGGTGTGGCTGGTATGAGTCTTACCCGGGATTCAAAATCCTTCCTTATTGTGTACGCTCGTCCGGGCACAGTATCCTAACTGAGGCTTGGAGGAGGGTCATAGGGGGAGGAGCCAGTGCACACCAGGTAGTCCTAAAGCTTTACTTTTGTGCCCAGTCTCCTGCGGAGCCGCTAATCCCCATGGTCCTTACGGAGTTCCCAGCATCCACTACGGACTATGAGAAATAGAATTATCGGTAAGTAAATTCTTATTTTACTGGGGACATCTTATTTGGGGAAGGTCTAATTAAAAATGGGGTCTGAATCGGCTGCTACTATGACTGCCTTTCTCCCAAATGCTACTCCTTCTGCACAGAAGGCATAAGTTACCACTTTTCTCTGCTTTCGGCCTTAAGGGAAAGCGGAGGTCATGCATACCCGAGATTGTCTCGTGGTCCCAACAACCACTAAGTCCAAGGCCTAACTTTCCTGGGCTGCTCGTCAGCCTGCTTCTCATGACAAGCCTGCTGCATGACTGGACAGGCCTCCCCCTGGGAGATCCCAGGGTGGGTGGGGGGCCGACTTCTACAATTCATCCAGGTCTGGTTAATGACCACTTCAGACGCATGGGTGCGAGAAGTTGTTTCTCACGGGTACGCACTCTCTTCCCAGAGACGTCCCCCTCACCAGTTCTGCACATCGGTTATCCCTTCGGATCCGTTAAAGGCGCAAGCTCTACTGATGGTTGTGCGTTTCCTCCTAGATACAGGAGTGGTAGTGTCGGTACCTCTGTCCCAGAGAGGCAGAGGAAACTACTCGACCCTGTTTCTAGTCCCGAAACTTGATGGGTTTTTCCGGCTTATTCTCAACCTCAAATCACTGAACAAGTTTGTGAGAGTGTCCACGTTCCGTATGGAAAACACTGCGCTCAATTGTATTGGCCATGGACCTGGAGACTATATGTTATCCCTGGTTATACAAGATGCTTACCTGCATATGCCTATTGCCATATCGCATCAGCAATGTCTGTGGTTTGCTATTGGCACCCTTCACTATCAATTCCAGGCTCTGTCGTTTGGACTGGCCACGGTCCCTCGGGTCTTCACCAAGGTTATGGCCGTGATGATGGCTCGTCTCCATCGCCTGGGAGTCGGGTTTTTGCCGTATCTGGACTATTTGCTGATTCTGGCAAACTTCCACGATGTCCTCTTCAGTGATCTACAACTGACTGTAAACTTCCTACAAGCCCACGGGTGGCTCATCAACTGGAATAAGTCCTCGCTGGCTCCTGCTCGGAGCATGGTGCACCTGGGGGCACTACCGGACATACAGTCAACGGCTGTTTCTGTCTCCAGCGAAGGTCCTGAAAATTCAGGACAGGATTAGATACTTCCTTTCTCGCCCAAGAGTGTTGGTACACTCAGTGATGCAAGTACTGGGCCTCATGGTGTCTGCTTTACATTCCCGCCCTCTACAGAGGTTAATCTTTTGCAAGTGGGACGGCCTGCCTCATTGGATCAGGTCTCACATGATCTCCTTGACTCTGGAGTTTCGCCTGTCACTGACCTGGTGGCTACAGGACCAGCAGTTGAGCACCTTCCCTTCTGGACCCCCAACTGGTCCTACTCACTACAGACGCCAGTCTGAAGGGTTGGGGCGTGGTGTTGGAGCAACACTCTTTTCCAGGGTCGGTGGGCCATGGAGAAATCACTCCTCCCGATAAACATTTTGGAATTGCGGGCAGTGTTCAATACTTTGTCTCTCGCCCTGCCTCTGATACAGAACAGGCCTGTTCAAGTAAGGTCAGACCACACCATCACGGTGGCGTGCGTAAACCATCAGGGCGACACTCGAAGCTGCATAGCAATGAGGGAAGTGTCAAAAATCCTTCGTTGGGCGGAACACCTTCTTCCGGCAATATCGGCAGTGTTCATTTTGGGAGTCTTCAACTGGGAAGGTGGTTTCCTCAGTCTTCAGAATGTCCACGCCGGAGAGTGGAGTCTTAATCAGGAAGTCTTTCAACTCCTAGTGGACAAGTGGGGCCTACCAGATGTAGACCTGATGGCGTCTTGACAGTATCACAAAGTTCCGGTCTTTGGATCAAGAACCAGGGATCCTCAAGCAGAGTTCGTGGACGCTATGGCAATTCCATGGAACTTTCGGCTGCCCTACGTGTTCCCTCCAGTGTCACTCCTGCCCAGGGTACTACGGAAGTTCAAGCAAGAAGGAGGAATACTACTTCTAGTCGGTCCAGCATGGCCCAGGCGGCATTGGTTCTTAGACCTGCGAGGTCTATCGATAGAGCGTCCACTTCTACTTCCTCAACGCCCAGACCTTTTCATTCAGGGCCCGTGTGTCTATCCAGACCTAGCCAGATTGGCTTTGACTGCGTGGCTCTTGAACTTTTACTCCTGAGGGCCAAAGGATTCTCCGAGGCGATCATCCAAACTATGCTGAAGGCCCGCAAACCGGCATCTGCGCAGATTTCTTATAGGGTCTAGAATTCTTACTTCACCTGGTGTGCTGCTAATAAATACAATGCTTACAAATTCAGTACTTCCAGACTTCTGGCTTTTTTGCAACAAGGCCTGGATTTAGGACTTCATCTGTTCTCCCTCAAGGTTCACATATGTGCCTTGTCGGTGTAGTTTCAGAGAAAAATTGCGTCTATACCGGATGTTCATACATTCACTCAGGGCATACTGCGGATTCAACCTTCCTGTGGCTACATGGGATTTGTCTGTTGACCTGAATGCCCTGCAAGAGTCTCCATTTGAACCTCTTGAGTCAGTGGACCTTAAATGGCTCACAGCCAAGGTCCTGTTTCTGCTGGCTATTGCCTCTGCTAGAAGGGTGTCAGACTTCGGCGCTTTGTCCTGTCGTCCACCCTTTTTGATATTTCATCGTAACCGAACAGTTCTTAGAACTCGCCCTGGTTATTTACCCAAGGTGGTGTCATCTTTTCACCTTAATCAAGAGATTGTGGTTTCAGCCTTCATCTCTCTTCTGAATTGTCCTCCAAAGAACTGTCTTTGGATGTGGTACGGGCTCTCCGTATATATGTGGAGTGGACTGCCTCTATCAGGAGGTCAGATACTCTCTTTGTTCTGTTTGGTTTCCACTAGAGATGAGCGGGTTCGGATTTACTCAAAACGGCATTTTATTGTATCACGGATGTCTCGTGTTTTGAATAGCCAATAAGATGCCGTTTTGAGAACCGAGTAAATCCGAATAAAACCGAGTAAAACCCGAACCCGCTCATCTCTAGTTTCCACAAACATGGCTGGCCTGCGAATAAGCAAACCTTGCCCAAATGGATTAGAATGGTGATTGCATAAGCTTATGCGCAGGCTGAACTCCCAGCTCCTGCTGTTATTAAAGCCCATTCTACTCTCTGTTGGACCCTCTTGAGCAGCCCGTCGTGTCGCGTCCGCAGAACAATTGTGCAAGGCGTCTACGTGGTCCTCAGTGAACGCGTTTATTAGGTTCTATGCCTTTGATACTTCCGCCTCCCAGGATGCTTCCTTTGGACGCCGGAATCTCATACCCGCTAAGGTGCGTCCCCTCCCTTGAGGAACTGCTTTAGGACATCCCCCGATGTATTCCCTGTGTAACACAGTGTACCCCGCTGCAGAAAAGGAGATTAATGGTAGACTTGCCATGGTTAAATCTTTCTTCGAGCTACACTGGGTTCCACAGGGCGCCCAACCTGACGCACTTGGCTTCTTTGGGTTTTGTATGGCATTAGTCGCTAGTCCCATCTCCTGTCGTGAGGACGTGGTTCTATGTGGCTAACATCTGCCTTTTCTTTTACCTGCTCCTGCATTGGACTGGTTAACAAAACTGAGCTCACAGTGCCTGGAAGCGGGGTTATAGAGGAGGCCCCGCAATGCATTCTGGGACAGTCTAAAGCTTTAGCCTGTTGGTGCCTCTGGATCAAGATCCATCTCTGCACCCCAATGTATTCCCTGTGGAACCCAGTGTACCCCGCAGAAAGATTTAACCATGGTAAGTCTACCATAAATCTTTTTTTTTGTTTGTTTTACATTGTAGAACAGCCAGGTATTTTTTTATATAGCCTCATACAGTCTTGCAAGATCAATTTATCAAATTATCTGTGTGTTATCAAAACATTGTAAAAAAAAAACATTTAAAAACCATCTATTGTAGAACAATTTTTGGGCAACTATCTTTGTCATGAAATGTAGTAATTGCCCATCCAGAAATCGGTGATTTGTTCCTTGCTGTCGACGCTCTAAATATTAAAAAAAAAAAAAAAAAATTGTACTGAACTTGCAGAAGGGTTTTTCCAGTACTTTGTAGGTAAACACTTTAAAATCACAATACAGACCTTTTAATGTACCTGTGAATACTTTGAACTTTTGTTTGCGGAAATACAATTGCTGGCGATCCTTTATTGATGTTATAATAATCAATAGTTTGCTTGGGATCAGTATCCCGGCGTGCAAAATACAGACGCCGGGATCCCAGAGTTTAAAGTACCGACAGGGGTGCGTTAAGGGGGTTCTACCACCCACCTAACCATCCCTACCCGCAGCCTAACTTTAACCTCCCCTCTTTGTGACTAACCCTAACTACCCCCCCAGAGGTGCCTAAACCTAACCCCCTATCCCCGCTTCCTAAACCCCCCGGATGCAGCCTAAACCTAAACACCACCACCCCCCTCCCAACTGCGGCTTACCTCTGCAGCGCTGCGGTGCCTCCTCGTTCAGGACACGGTTGTCTGGAATCCGGCGCCGGGATATTGCCCCCTTTCTGAATACTTGTGTCTGCATTCAGACTAGTGTCAGCATCCCGGCGTCTATATTCTGACTGACGGGTTCCCGACAGCCGGGATCCTGACTGCTTCCCAGTTTGCTTTTGGCCACAACTGTCTATGCCAGGCATTCCCAACCACGGTCCTCAAGGCACACTAACAGTGCAGGTTTTAGTGATATCCAGGCTTCGGCACAGGTGACTTAGGGGGTAATTCTGAGTTGATCGCAGCAGGATTTTTGTTAGCAGTTGGGCAAAACCATGTGCACTGCAGGGGAGGCAGATATAACATGTGCAGAGAGAGTTAGATTTGGGTGTGGTGTGTTCAATCTGCAATCTAAATTGCAGTGTAAAAATAAAGCAGTCAGTATTTACCCTGCACAGAAACAAAATAACCCACCCAAATCTAACTCTCTCTGCACATGTTATATCTGCCTCCCCTGCAGTGCACATGGGTTTGCCCAACTGCTAACAAAAATCCTGCTGCGATCAACTCAGAATTACCCCCTTAATTAGTAGCTCAGTTATTTGTATTTAACCATCTGTGCTGCAGCCTGGATATCGCTAAAACCTGCACTGTTGGTGTGCCTTGAGGACCGTGGTTGGGAATGCCTGGTCTATACTGTCCTGCTATCTTACAGTATTTGCCACTTTTTGGGGGATTCGAGATTACCTCACTTTTCAGATGCACTTCGCATAGTTTGCACGCGTGACATAGGTGCAGTGCCCGTGATTTGCCATGTCTCAGTGCACGTTATTGTAACCAATGATCACCTGGCACTGAACTTGCAGCGAATTGAATTTGGTTCTAGGTATTGTGTATACAGGTTGAGTATCCCATATCCAAATATTCCAAAATACAGAATTTTTTGAGTGAGAGTGAGATAGTGTAACCTTTGTTTTCTGATTGCTCAATGTACACAAACTTTGTTTAATACACAAAGTTATTAAAAATATTGTATTAAATGACCTTCAGGCTTTGTGTAGAATGTGTATATGAAACAAAAACGAATTGTGTGAATGTACATACACTTTGTTTAATGCACAAAGTTATTAAAAACATTGGTTAAAATTACCTTCAGGCTGTGTGTATAAGTTGTATATGAGACATAAATGCATTCTGTGCTTAGACTTGGGTCCCATCGCCATGACATCTCATTATGGTATACAATTATTCCATAATACGGAATAATCCGATATCCAACATACTTCTGGTCCCAAGCATTTTGGATAAGGGATACTCAACCTGTATAGAATTCAGTTCTCAGAAGGCGTATTAGAAAGAATTAAACACAGTTCTTTAAAGTAATTCTCCACTAAATTTCTGCCCTTTCAAGGCATTCCAACCATTTACATCAATCAAGCCTCAAATAACCCGCAGTACACAACTACTCTGCAGTTACTGCACATGCTTGCTGTGTGGTCAGAATATATGTAACATATAGGAGTGCTGCACAGCCGGCCAAGAGAAATACTGTGATTGCGGAACGGCACATCAAGTGGATACTCGTTAATGGAATTTCTCCTGTAACGAGTCGCTTTTGACACCCTAATCTTCCAGCATCAATATAGCTGTAGCGTTACACTATTCGTTGCTGTTGAGAAGGGATGCATTTGGCATCCCAGTGGTTGGGATGCTGGCGGTCATGTGACCGATGCCGAATTCCTGACACCACTCAGGAGACAGGCGCCGTGACACAGACAGCAGGCATCCCGGAGGTAAGAATTTGTGTAGGTATTAGGGTTGGTTAGGCAATAGGGGGGGGTTAGGGTTAGGCACCTTGGGGTGGCTAGCTCTAGCTGCCACCCACCAAAAATTAGCCCTAGCTGCTACACCCCTACATTTAGTGCTAGGGTTTGGGGTGTTAGCCTACTCATCCCACAAACCTGTCGGGATTCTCAAGTTCGGGATGCCTGGGTCAGTCATGTGACCACCAGCATCCCGAATGCCGGGATATTGTATCACACCTAATGAGAACCCTGGTCCTGCCACTGTCTAAATGTCAGCCTGTGAGTTCCTGCTTTTCAGCATCTGTCACTTTTCGGGGTGTAGTATGTTATGCCAGCAGTTGGGGTCCCGGCGCCCATCATACCGGCGCCGGGATTCCGACAGCTGGCATGCCTGCAGCTGGCAAGCGCAAATGAGCCCCTTGCAGGCTCGTTGGCGCGCCATGCTATTTATTCTCGCTCCAGGGGGGTTGTGGATCCCCAAGAGGGAGAATACTTGTCGGTATGCTGGGTGTCGGGATTTCCGGTGCCGGTATACTGAGCGCCGGGATCCCAACAGACGGCATACTGCATACCACCCACTTGCAGCCTTGCCCTCCCTAAACAAGGTAAGCACACTCTGGTTGCTGTTAACATCCCACTCTGATTAACGTGGGTACATAAAGGCAGTGCAGGAAATGATTGGACCTTATTCAGATGCAGAATAAACATCTGCAGACATTGAAGTTAATGTACAGCATATTGTATATGGAAAATCTGCTATTTCTGCAGCTGTGCATTGACCTCTTTCTGTTTTGTTAGTGAGTTTGAGGTGAAAGGCTTGCCCCACGGTGGCTACCATGATATGCAAGAAAAGCACAGCCCAGACAGCGCCTGTTCTGTGGATTACAGCAGCAGTCGCCTGTCCAGCCCGGAGCACCCAAATGAAGGTCAGAAACTGCGTTGTGTATGTAATGATTACAGTATGAAATAATTTTAGGTGGGAGAATACAGCAGTGAAAACCAGTTTGATACATTGATTGATTTATTTATCTAAACCTTGAAACGTGATAGAAGTTATACAGATAGCTGCTAGTAATATCCCCATATGTAACTGTCCCCATACATAACAAAACTTGAGACGTTTTATATGTTTCTGAAGGCTGTGCTTTAGAGTGCAGCTTATAGTAACACTCACATTAGCCACTGTCTGTGACCCCTTAAAGACAGGAAGTCCGCAAAACTCTGCCTTCCTTTGTTAATGGCAACCCTCGCCATTTTTGTTTTGCCATGGAAAAGGAGGTCCAGACAAGGAGTGGATCTGCCTGTAATGTTGGCACCCTATTTCAACTGTTAGGACACTGCAACCACCTATTTTGTGTCCTCTATTCGCGTGATTTATTCCACCCAGAGTAATCCCATGTAGTGCGCCCAAGACTGCTGCATTGCCTTGTAGGTTTCATGGGTGAAATATATAACCCGTTAAATTTATTACACAAAATGACTGCACCAGCCCTGCATTACGTTTATTGTGCTCTCTACGTCATCTTTTTTTGTGTGGTTTTTCTGCTTGCTGTAATACATAGTAACATAGTTGATGAGGTTGAAAAAAGACAAAAAGTCCATCGAGTTCAACCTGTATTATAAAATTTTATTTCATTTAAACGCTGTATCCTTGGATATTTCTTCCAGTTAGGAATTTATCTAATCCTTCTCTGGCAGAGAATTCCAAATCCTTACTGCTCTTACTGTGAAGAACCCTTTCCTCCGTTGTGAATGAAATGTTTTCTCTTCTAACCTCAGGGGGTGTCCACGTGTTCTATGTAGCAGTTTTTTTAATAAACAGATCGTTTGATAAATCCTTGTATTGTCCCTTTATGTATTTATAAATATTAATAATGTCCCCTCTCAGCCGCCTCTTTTCCAGTGTAAACATATCTAACCTTGTAAGTGACCTTGTAGGCTGCCCAATTGTTCTTAGTCCCAAAGTGCATAACTTAACATTTTTCTATATTGAATCTCTTTCTCCATTTGTCTGCCCAGATCTCCAGTCTAGATAAGTAATTCCGTAGGGACTCAACATCCTTGTCTGAATTAATTACTCTACACAGTTTAGTATTGTCTGCGAAAATTGACACTGCTTTCCAGGCCCACTCCTAGGTCATTAATGAATATGTTAAACAGCAGTGGCCCGAGTAGTGAACCCTGTGGTATTCCACTGATCACTGAGGCCCATTCAGAGAACTTCCTATTAACCACCACTTGCTGTTCCCTGCTATATAGCCAATTAATCAACCAAGCACAAATAGTGTTTCCTACCCCAAGCTCTCTTAATTTGAAAATTAGTCTCTTATGTGGGACTTTGTCAAAGGCCTTAGCAAAGTCCAAAAAGACCACATCCACTTTTTACCCTGATCAATATTATCGCTCACTTTCTCGTAGAAGCTTAAGTTAGTTTGACATGACCTGTCCTTCACAAAACCATGCTGATTCCTATTAATAACCTTGGAGGTAACCAAGTACTCTAGTATGTTATCCCTTATTATACCTTCCAGTATTTTTCCCCATTATAGATGTCAAACTTACTGGTTTATAGTTACCGGGATCAGGTTTAGTTCCCTTTTTAAATATTGGGACTACCTCTGCTGTACGCCAGTCCTTCGGTATCATCCCTGATGTAATTGACTTGCTGAAAATCAAATATAGAGGCCTCGATAACGCGGAGTTAAGTTCCATAAAAACCCTGCAGTGAAGGCCCGGAGATATTTATCTTAATTTTACTTAGTCTCTCCCGGACTACTTCCTCATTTAACCAAGTACTTTGCAACGGGTCGCTATCATAGCTTATGTTGTGCACTACTCCCACCAACCGGTCCTCTAGTGAATACTGATGAAAATAATTAAGTCAATAAATCTACTTTTTCCCTATCATCATTAATCAAAACATCCAACTCGCCCTTTAATGATCCAACATTCTCCTTTTTTAACGGTTTATATACTTAAGGAACTTTTTAGGGTTTGTTTTGCTCTCCTTGGCGATTTTGTTTTTCGTTCTCTATTTTAGCTGCTCTGATTTCTTTTTTGCATTTATTGTTACATTCCTTGTAGTACTGGAATGATTCCACCGTCCCGTCATACTTAAATGCTTTCAAAGCTCGCCTTTTTTTATCCATCTGTTCCTTGACCACCTTATTAAGCTACATCGGTTTGAATATACTACTCCTGTTTTTGTTGACCTTGGGAATGAACAAATGAGTGTACTTACTGAGCACAGTTGTAAAAACATCCCACATTTCAGCTGTATTCTTACCATGAAATGCAATTTCCCAATTGATGTCCTTCATTGCTTGTTTCAGCAAGTTGAAATTGGCTTTTCTAAAGTTAAGTCTTAGTCAGACCCTTATAGTGTTGTTTTTGGAAGCTGGTATCGAATTTGATCATATGATCGCTATTTCCCAAGGTCTCCCCTACTTTAGTATTTGATATTATCTCCACATTAATACTAAATCTATTGTAAAATGTGTTTTGCATGTATGTAAGTGACTGAGTCTCACACACACACTTATGTGTGTGTGTGTGTGTGTGTGTATATATATATATATATATATATATATATATATATATATATATACATACACTTTATCTAAATGTGTGTGTAAACATTATCCCCCAGTTCAGAGAGATTACCACGCTTTTTTAAATAAACAATTGGTTAGCATCAGCACTGTTGTGAATATCCAAAGTGTGATGTCTTCTGAATGCAGCTGAGCAGGTATAAGCACGATCTCTTATATTCCTTCTGCCAGTGTATAACAGGAGCATTTCACATGCAGCCCTCCTGCAGCTGTGGTGCATCACATACCGGTATGTTTTGCCGCAGTTTAAGCATGGCATAATATCAAAATCTTGTCCGGGTATGCTGGGATGTGTAGTTCCACAGCAGCTTTAGGCCTGCATGTTGACTACCCCTGGTGTACACTATTGGTGTGTGTGTTTTAAGATCTTTTTAATTTATTTTTTCCCCTGGGTACAGAAACTATTCAGAACTGCTCCGATAACTAAGAAACACAACTGACCTCCCAACATATTGACCACACATCTTACCCCACTTCATTAAGCTGAAACACCCATTGGTGATGGTTACTTAGAGTTCTCAACCACCCGGATTAAGTTTTTGGAGTTTACTGTGTGGTACCCCAAATACATTTGATAGTAGATATTAAAGCTGATTGTGGTGTATTAGAGCAGACCTGGCCATCCTGTGGCTCTCCAGCTGTTGGGAAACTACAAGTGCCAGCATGCCTTGCCTCAGTTTTGCTATTATGGAATGCTAAAACTCTGCAGGGCATGCTGGGATGTATAGTTTCACAACAGATGGAGAGCCACAGGTTGGCCAGGTCTGTATTAGAGGGAATCCGCTCTTGCTCTGGCACAACTCCCTCTTTGGCTGCACTGTTGCTTCTTCCCTCCCTTACACCACAGCAGAGAGGCAAGGAAATGTACCCTTCCACAGACACTGACAAAATGCAGACTGAATTTATACTGAAAAGGATTTTTATTTGTTTCTAGTGACCTTGAAGGCTTTGAATGGTCACTTTTATTATACAAAACAGATGGCAAATATTTCTTAAATCCCATTAAATACAGGATTCACTAATACGTCCTAGGTGACTCTTTCGTCGTAATATTCCCTCACTGACGATACAGCAAATGCAAATTACTAGTCTTTTACAGATGCATATTATGTACCATTTATTCTACATTCCTGCTCAATAATAACTACTTAATGCTTCACCATACTACTTTGTTCTTTAAGCAAGAAGTAATAGTCACACAGATTTTTAGATTCTCTCAGTACTGTTTGTTTACTGAAATTTCTCCTAGAAGTAGAGGAATGGTTCCTTATACTGGGTGGTAATGTTTGGGACACAATGTAATGTACTGTAACTTGTATGAAGCGTTATGTGCACTTTTTGAGCTCTTAAATACAGTCTGTTGATGTTGTGCTGTTAGACATTGCTGCATTTAAAGTCATATCATATGAAATAATGGATTTCTCTCCCCAACTAGCAGTATACAGTTTCCCCTACAGAAGATAGCACAGCATACATTGGAACACTTGTTCTGGCTGTGGCACGGTCTCTCACATGCAGCTTGTCTCTATGGGGAACGGTCTCTCACATGCAGCTTGTCTCTATGGGGAACGGTCTCTCACATGCAGCTTGTCTCTATGGGGAACGGTCTCTCACATGCAGCTTGTCTCTATGGGGGACGGTCTCTCACATGCAGCTTGTCTCTATGGGGACGGTCTCTCACATGCAGCTTGTCTCTATGGGGAACGGTCTCTCACATGCAGCTTGTCTCTATGGGGAACGGTCTCTCACGTGCAGCTTGTCTCTATGGGGAACTGTCTCTCGCATGCAGCTTGTCTCTATGGGGAACGGTCTCTCACATGCAGCTTGTCTCTATGGGGAACGGTCTCTCACATGCAGATTAGCTCTCTCACTTGCTTCCACACTTTTCTCTATCGTCCTAAGTGGATGCTGGGGTTCCTGAAAGGACCATGGGGAATAGCGGCTCCGCAGGAGACAGGGCACAAAAGTAAAGCTTTTACAGGTCAGGTGGTGTGTACTGGCTCCTCCCCCTATGACCCTCCTCCAGACTCCAGTTAGATTTTTGTGCCCGGCCGAGAAGGGTGCAATTCTAGGTGGCTCTCATAAAGAGCTGCTTAGAGAGTTTAGCTTAGGTTTTTTATTTTACAGTGATTCCTGCTGGCAACAGGATCACTGCAACGAGGGACAGAGGGGAGAAGAAGTGAACTCACCTGCGTGCAGGATGGATTGGCTTCTTGGCTACTGGACATGAAGCTCCAGAGGGACGATCACAGGTACAGCCTGGATGGTCACCGGAGCCACGCCGCCGGCCCCCTCACAGATGCTGAAGCAAGAAGAGGTCCAGAATCGGCGGCTGAAGACTCCTGCAGTCTTCTTAAGGTAGCGCACAGCACTGCAGCTGTGCGCCATTTTCCTCTCAGCACACTTCACACGGCAGTCACTGAGGGTGCAGGGCGCTGGGGGGGGGCGCCCTGGGAGGCAAATGAAAACCTTTAAAAAGGCTAAAAATACCTCACATATAGCCCCAGAGGCTATATGGAGATATTTACCCCTGCCTAAATGTACTAAATAGCGGGAGACGAGCCCGCCGAAAAAGGGGCGGGGCCTATCTCCTCAGCACACGGCGCCATTTTCTGTCACAGCTCCGCTGGTCAGGAAGGCTCCCAGGTCTCTCCCCTGCACTGCACTACAGAAACAGGGTATAACAGAGAGGGGGGGCAAAATAAATGGCAATATATTAATATAAAAGCAGCTATAAGGGAGCACTTAATCATAAGGCTATCCCTGTCATATATAGCGCTTTTTGGTGTGTGCTGGCAGACTCTCCCTCTGTCTCCCCAAAGGGCTGGTGGGTCCTGTCTTCGTATAGAGCATTCCCTGTGTGTCTGCTGTGTGTCGGTACGTGTGTGTCGACATGTATGAGGACGTTATTGGTGTGGAGGCGGAGCAATTGCCAAATATGAGGATGTCACCTCCTAGGGGGTCGACACCAGAATGGATGCCTTTATTTGTGGAATTACGGGATAGCGTCAACTCGCTTAAGCAGTCGTTTGCCGACATGAGGCGGCCGGACACTCAATTAGTGCCTGTCCAGGCGCCTCAAACACCGTCAGGGGCTGTAAAACGCCCCTTGCCTCAGTCGGTCGACACAGACCCAGACACAGGCACTGATTCCGGTGGTGAAGGTGACGAATCAACCGTATTTTCCAGTAGGGCCACACGTTATATGATTTTGGCAATAAAGGAGATGTTACATTTAGCTGATACTACAGGTACCACTAAACAGGGTATTATGTGGGGTGTGAAAAAACTACCAGTAGTTTTTACCGAATCAGAAGAATTAAATGACGTGTGTGATGAAGCGTGGGGTGCCCCGATAAAAAACTGCTAATTTCAAAGAAGTTATTGGCTTTATACCCTTTCCCGCCAGAGGTTAGGGAGCGCTGGGAAACACCTCCTAGGGTGGACAAAGCGCTAACACGCTTATCAAAACAAGTGGCGTTACCCTCTCCTGAGACGGCCGCACTTAAAGATCCATCAGATAGGAGGATGGAAAATATCCAAAAAGGTATATACACACATGCAGGTGTTATACTACGACCAGCTATTGCGACTGCCTGGATGTGCAGTGCTGGGGTAGTTTGGTCAGAGTCCCTGATCGAAAATATTGATACCCTGGACAGGGACAATATTTTACTGTCGTTAGAACAAATAAAGGATGCTTTTTCTTTATATGCGTGATGCACAGAGAGATATCTACACACTGGCATCACGGGTAAGTGCTATGTCCATTTCGGCCAGAAGAGCTTTATGGACACGACAGTGGACAGGCGATGCGTAGAGGAGTTATTTGGGGTCGGTCTATCGGATTTGGTGGCCACGGCTACGGCCGGGAAATCCACCTTTCTACCTCAAGTCACTCCCCAACAGAAAAAGGCACCGACCTTTCAACCGCAGCCCTTTCGTTCCTTTAAAAATAAGAGAGCAAAGGGCTATTCATATCTGCCACGAGGCAGAAGACGAGGGAAGAGACAGCAACAGGCAGCTCCTTCCCAGGAACAGAAGCCCTCCCCGGCTTCTACAAAAGCCTCAGCATGACGCTGGGGCTTCGCAAGCGGACTCGGGGGCGGTAGGCGGTCGTCTCAAGAATTACAGCGCGCAGTGGGCTCACTCGCAGGTAAATCCCTGGATCCTGCAGATAATATCTCAGGGGTACAGGTTGAAATTAGAGACAGAGCCACCTCGCCGTTTCCTGAAGTCTGCTTTACCAACGTCCCCCTCAGAAAGGGAGACGGTTTTGGAAGCCATTCACAAGCTGTATTCTCAGCAGGTGATAGTCAAGGTACCTCTTCTACAACAAGGGAAGGGGTATTATTCCACTCTTTTTGTGGTACCGAAGCCGGATGGCTCGGTAAGGCCTATTCTAAATCTGAAGTCCTTGAACCTGTACATAAAGAAGTTCAAGTTCAAGATGGAGTCACTCAGAGCAGTGATAGCGAACCTGGAAGAAGGGGACTTTATGGTATCCTTGGACATCAAGGATGCGTATCTCCACGTTCCAATTACCCCTCACACCAGGGGTACCTCAGGTTCGTTGTACAAAACTGTCACTATCAGTTTCAGACGCTGCCGTTTGGTTTGTCCACGGCACCTCGGGTCTTTACAAAGGTAATGGCCGAGATAATATTTCTTCTTCGAAGAAAAGGCGTATTAATTATCCCATACTTGGACGATCTCCTAATAAGGGCAAGGTCCAGAGAACAGCTAGAGATGGGTTTAGCACTATCTCAAGAGGTGCTAAAGCAGCACGGATGGATTCTGAATATTCCAAAATCCCAATTAATGCCGACAACTCGTCTGCTGTTCCTGGGGATGATTCTGGACACAGTTCAGAAAAAGGTTTTTCTTCCCGAAGAAAAAGCCAAGGAGTTATCTGACCTGGTCAGGAACCTCCTAAAACCAGGAAAGGTGTCTGTACATCAATGCACAAGAGTCCTGGGAAAAAATGGTAGCTTCTTACGAAGCAATCCCTTTCGGCAGATTCCATGCAAAGGGATCTGTTGGACAAATGGTCAGGGTCGCATCTTCAGATGCACCTGCGGATAACCCTGTCGCCGAGGACAAGGGTATCCCTTCTGTGGTGGTTGCAGGAGGCTCATCTATTGGAGGGCCGCAGATTCG
Organism: Pseudophryne corroboree; assembly: GCF_028390025.1. Taxonomy (NCBI): domain Eukaryota; kingdom Metazoa; phylum Chordata; class Amphibia; order Anura; family Myobatrachidae; genus Pseudophryne; species Pseudophryne corroboree. The sequence continues at coordinate 116,189,101 of NC_086455.1, read as the reverse complement.
GCATGCAGGATTGGATCCTGGTGACCACGGATGCCAGCCTGAGAGGCTGGGGAGCAGTCACACAGGGAAGAAATTTCCAGGGAGTGTGGTCGAGCCTGAAAAAGTCTCTTCACATAAGCATTCTGGAACTAAGAGCAATCTACAATGCTCTAAGCCAGGCGAAACCTCTGCTTCAAGGAAGACCGGTGTTGATCCAGTCGGACAACATCACGGCAGTCGCCCATGTAAACAGACAGGGCGGCACAAGAAGCAGGAGGGCAATGGCAGAAGCTGCCAGGATCCTTCGCTGGGCGGAGAATCACGTGATAGCACTGTCAGCAGTATTCATCCCGGGCGTGGACAACTGGGAAGCAGACTTCCTCAGCAGACACGACCTTCACCCGGGAGAGTGGGGACTTCATCCAGAAGTTTTCCACATGCTATTAAACCGTTGGGTAAAACCAATGGTGGACATGATGGCGTCTCGCCTCAACAAAACACTGGACAGGTATTGCGCCAGGTCAAGAGATCCGCAGGCAATAGCTGTGGACGCGCTGGTAACACATTGGGTGTACCAGTCGGTATATGTGTTTCCTCCTCTGCCTCTCATACCAAAGGTATTGAGGATTATACGGAAAAGAGGAGTAAGACTAGTGGCTCCGGATTGGCCAAGAAGGACTTGGTACCCGGAACTTCAAGAGATGGTCACGGACGATCCGTGGCCTCTACTTCTGAGAAGGGACCTGCTTCAGCAGGGTCCTTGTCTTTTTCAAGACTTACCGCGGCTGCGTTTGACGGCATGGCGTTTGAATGCCAGATCCTAAAAGGAAAAGGCATTCCAGAAGAAGTCATTCCTACCTTGATAAAGGCAAGGAAGGAAGTCACCGCGAAGCATTATCGCCGTATTTGGCGAAAATATGTTGCGTGGTGCGAGCAGCGGAGTGCTCCGATGGAGGAATTTCAACTGGGTCGTTTTCCTACATTTCCTGCAATCAGGATTGTCTATGGGTCTCAAATTGGGATCTATTAAGGTTCAAATTTCGGCCCTATCAATATTCTTCCAAAAAGAATTGGCCTCAGTCCCTGAGGTCCAAATTTTTATCAAAGGAGTACTGCATATACAGCCTCCTGTGGTGCCTAAGGTGGCACCGTGGGATCTAAATGTAGTTTTAGATTTCCTCAAATCCAATTGGTTTGAACCACTAAAGAATGTGGATTTGAAATATCTCACATGGAAAGTGACTATGTTACTGGCCCTGGCTTCGGCCGGGAGAGTATCTGAACTGGCGGCTTTGTCTTATAAAAGCCCTTATTTAATTTTCCATTCGACATAGGGCAGAGCTGCGGACGCGTCCGCATTTTCTCCCTAAGGTGGTATCAGCGTTTCACCTGAACCAGCCTATTGTAGTGCCTGCGGCTACAGACGACTTGAAGGACTCCAAGTTGTTGGACGTTGTCAGAGCCTTAAAAATATACATTTAAAGGACGGCTGGAGTCAGAAAATCTGACTCGCTGTTTATACTGTATGCACCCAACAAGTTGGGTGCACCTGCTTCTAAGCAGTCGATTGCTCGTTGGATTTGTAACAAAATTCAACTTGTACATTCTGTGGCAGGCCTGCCACAGCCTAAATCTGTTAAGGCCCATTCCGCAAGGAAGGTGGGCTCATCTTGGGCGGCTGCCCGAGGGGTCTCGGCATTACAACTCTGCCGAGCAGCTAAGTGGTCAGGGGAGAACACGTTTGTAAATTTTTACAAATTTGATACCCTGGCAAAGGAGGACCTGGAGTTCTCTCATTCGGTGCTGCAGAGTCATCCGCACTCTCCCGCCCGTTTGGGAGCTTTGGTATAATCCCCATGGTCCTTTCAGGAACCCCAGCATCCACTTAGGACGATAGAGAAAATAAGAATTTACTTACCGATAATTCTATTTCTCGGAGTCCGTAGTGGATGCTGGGCGCCCATCCCAAGTGCGGATTATCTGCAATACTTGTACATAGTTATTGTTAACTAATTCGGGTTATTGTTTAGGAAGCCATCTTTCAGAGGCTCCTCTGTTATCATACTGTTAACTGGGTTTAGATCACAAGTTGTACGGTGTGATTGGTGTGGCTGGTATGAGTCTTACCCGGGATTCAAAATCCTCCCTTATTGTGTACGCTCGTCCGGGCACAGTACCTAACTGGAGTCTGGAGGAGGGTCATAGGGGGAGGAGCCAGTACACACCACCTGACCTGTAAAAGCTTTACTTTTGTGCCCTGTCTCCTGCGGAGCCGCTATTCCCCATGGTCCTTTCAGGAACCCCAGCATCCACTACGGACTCCGAGAAATAGAATTATCGGTAAGTAAATTCTTATTTTTCTTTGTGTTACTGTCCGCTCCATTCCACACTCCCGCCTGCTTCCATATCTACCCATGTTGGTCTCTTGTGGTCTGTATTTTACTTCCAGTTTCACGTCCCCCACTCTGAAGGATCACCTCCAATGACTTCACACTTTCTCTCCTGTAATCTGAAATTTCTGAGGTTTAGCTTTAGTTTCTCTGCATGTAGTTCCAGACAGGTGCATTGGGGACATGGGGAAGTGATACCTCACACCTGCAGGGTATCGCAACAGACTCCTTCATACAAATCCATTTTTATAGTAAAAAGTCTCACAGGTGAGGCAGTGCCTGGGATTGGTATGCGATTCCTGGCGGACGGGATGCCGGCAGTCACAATACGGACACCTGCATCCCGATGGTCACCTATCCTGACAGGGTGTACGCAAGTATTCTGATTCCCTCCACCCACACCCCACTAACCCTTACCTTCCTTTACTGCAGCCTAACCCTAACCTCCCCCTGGTGGTGCCTAACCCTAGCCTCATCCATAGTGCATAAACCTAACCTACTCCCGGTGGTGCCTAACCTTAACCTCCCCCCTTAGTGCCTAAACCTAACCTCACGATGGTGCCTAACCTTAACCTCCCCCCTCAGTGCCTAAACCTAACCTCCTCACGATTGTGCCTAACCCCACCCCATATATCTGCAGCGTTCTTTAGGCTTGGATCAGAATATGTACCCTGTGTTCAACTCCTCCCTTCTGCCTTCCATATGGGCCTCAGTCACTGGTAAACTTGAGCATTTCATAAATATGAGCATATAGCAGGTCCAAAGTTACTTTTGTGCCGTGGTCACTTGACTTCAGTGTCCGCCTCCATGGAATTATCAGATACCAATACTAGTATTCATCAGTGATCTTGGGGCATTTGTGTTCTTCGTTCAGAAGACTGCTTCCTTGCATAAAGTGGACACTTTCTAAGTTGGATTATGTAGCACGCTGTTATCGTAGTGATATTACAGTACTTGTGAGCTGATTGACATTCAGTTCTGGTTACTCCCTGTTAGCTCACAATTTGGTGAAGTGTAGTCTTCTGTGGTTATGACTGCAGAACCACAAAGCAGTAATCTACCTTATGAAACAAAGGTGTCATTGTACTGTACATTTTAGTTATATTTCAGATTTCTTCACTTTACCTTGTAGACATTGTATCATTTTGCACACAGATTTCTGTTAAATTGATCAGTGAATGGCTTTTAAATTTTACGTGCCCTATGTCTGCTTTATTGCATCCCCACACATTGCACTGACAGGTAGGGCCATTAAAGAAAGCTAAATTTATACTGCTCATTAAATCCCCTTTTCATAGGCATGCACCTTTAGTCCCGGAGCTATGCATTAATGATTATCACAGTCCATTCATCTTGTTTTCTCTGACTGTCTACTGTTCCACCTCTACAGCTCTGCTAAACTCTATCCTGCAGGGCTGGATGGCTATTTATGGAGAGAGGAGGAGCTATGTTTTGTCATGCCTCCTCTGGTGACACCTACAGGTAAACCCAGGTACTGACAGTAGAGCTCTAGAAGAAACGGAGAATGGATCTCTAATTCCTGGATACAGTTTTTGTCAAATACGAGTACAAACTGAGATTGCCAGAAAGCCTGTTTGCATACCAAATCCATCTGCACTAATGATATCTTTAATTTAATTTCCAAGAAACATTAGCTATGTGTAGTACACTCAAAAAAAGCACACTCTATTCTTGGACTTGGGCAAGACTCAAGGCTTGTGTAGAAATTAAGCCTTTGTAAATTGTGAAAACTTTGCATACCACTTTTTGCATGTGTTAAATGTGGTTTAGTTAATTTCAAGCACTGGAGTCCTCCATTTCAAAACATCATAACACCATCAAACCTTTGCATGGTTTTCACTTATTGTGCGGTTTTATTTTACTTCTTGTGCCAAAAAGATTCGGAAAGCACGGAGCCCCTGAGTGTAGATGGGAACTCGTCCGATCTAGAAGAGCAAGCAGAGGTTGAGGACCTGGACACGCCCTGCCTGGTTCTAGATGGTGATATCCCACAGACACCTGATCAGGAAATGTTCCTCAAACAGCACTTTGGAAATCTGTCCACGAATGGCCCAGGTTAATATTACCTGCAAAATTCCTATTTGTAACCTATGTCTTGGATCTATGAGGTAGTAAGCGTTTCCTAATGAGATGGAGAATTCCAGAACAAGCTTTGCCAAGTTGTAGGAATGCTTTTTAGGATTGCACTTAATTTTTCTTCTGTGTCGCTCCTCGCACTACCCCCAACTCTTTTTTTTTTTTCTTCACTATTTAATTTGCCATCCCCTGACCCTCTTCTTTTTTTTTTCTTTCTTTTTTTTCTTTTCAGTTTTTCCACCTTCCTCCCTTTTCCCAGTCTGCTGTACCCTTCTTCTATTGCTTCTCTTGGACCTGCCTTGGGAAGGATTTATACATAACTTTCAAAAATCTAATTTGCCCCTTTTCTGTTACATTTGTTACTTTTTGTGCGTTTGAATGTATTTAGTATGATGCACACAGAAATGGACTAGTCCATTATAGTCTAACTGAATGAACACAATTTTGCGCTTTCAGAAGTAGAGGATAAGGAACAGCTTACAGCTTTTAGGTGTGTTCCTATGGAAGTAGATGTGCAATATAAAAAAAGCAACAGTTTGCACTGTAGGTTATCCAAGGTTGTACACAAGTCTAATTCTAGGGTTTCAAAAATTATTATGCGTTCAGTCTGTGTGGACAACTAGATCAGCATAACATGACATCTTAACCCCCTCCCCCCTCTTTTTCTTTTCATTTTTAGTGGGACCAGTCCTGACCTCAGAGAGAAGTGAATGTGCAAGCATATCCTCTCGGTTCTTAGCGCTGACACAGACGCAGGCTTTCAGGTTTGTATGTAGAATGCATTAAACCTAGCCTGTGCAACGTTTTGTAGCACCCTCAAAAAAACTTCAGTCTACCAGCCCTCCTCCCTCAAATACCCACTTCCTAGTGCTTCAGACATGAGTTTTGTAAAATAAAAAATTAAAAGGCTTTCTTTCTGCTGGCTGGGAAGGCTGCAGACCAGATTTACTGTTGTCTGAAACAGGACAGTATCCAGGCTCCACTGCTGCCCAGGGGCAACTGAATGGTATCTCTAAAGGCCTATACACACTAGCCAATTTTGAGCTCAAAGTAGCTCACTTTTGGCGTTTTGAGCTGAAATTCGGCCAATGTGTATGGCTGGGCGATGAGCGGCAATCGCTGATGCGCGCTCCTGCATCATCGCCAGCCGCCGCCGTCCGTTAGGCTGTTTTAACAGCCGAGTGAGCCACTTTCCACAGTCTCCTACTGTGGAAAGTGGTTCACTCCCGTGAACATCGCTGGGCGAGGTAAAAATTGCTCAGTGTATGCACTGAGCGTTTTTCCTGCCAGAGATGTTCACATCATCGCTGTGCATACACACTGTGCAAAAACGCACAGTGTGTGTGCACCTTTAGAGGTGGGGTGGAGAGTGCGCTGTAAATTTTGATTTCAGAGACTAAGAAGTAAAGAAAAATTTGATGTAAGCAACAGATGATATTTTTGCCTGATTTGTTGAGCCCTTGTTTGTAATTCACTTTTCTCATACGTCCTAGAGGATGCTGGGGTCCACTTCAGTACCATGGGGTACAGACTGTTCCGCAGGAGCCATGGGCACGTTAAGACTTTTTCAGAGTGTGAACTGGCTCCTCCCTCTATGCCCCTCCTCCAGACCTCAGTTTAGAAAATGTGTCCAGGCAGACTTGTCGCACACTAGTGGAGCTCTACTGAGTTTTACTAAAAGACTTTGTTAGGTTTTTTATTTTCAGGGAGACTGCTGGCAACAGTCTCCCTGCTTCGTGGGACTTAGCGGGAAGAAGTAGGAACTAACTTCCTAAAGAGTTTCATGGCTCTGCTTCTGCTGACAGGACACCATTAGCTCCTGAAGGGTACTGAACACTAGCTGCGGCTATGCGCCCTGGGCAGCATGAAACCTACTCTCACTGGCAGAAGGTGGCATATGATGCTGTGGCACAGTCCTACACCCCCGCCAGTATAAATATCTAGTTCAATAGCTGAGGAAAAACGCGCCATTGCAGGGGGCCAGGCTTCTTCCTCAGGCAGCCAGCACACTGCTCAGCGCCATTTTCTTCCAGCAGACAGCAGGGGAAGAAGCGCTGATCCTCCTCTCCAGTTCTGAATCAAGTATCAGGGGGCAAAAAGGGAGGGGAGTGTATATTGTGGTGCTATAACCTATTATTGGCAATATATATAGCGCGGAAAGTCTGTGTACAAAGTACACGACACAGGGATTTTTTATTTAGGCGCTGAGTTGTGGACTGGCAATTCTTTTCTGTGTCCCTCTGACAGATTTTACTGTGGGTCTGTCCCCTATAAGCCCCGGAGTGTCTGTGGTGTGATTGTGTGCGTGTGTGACATGTCTGAGGCAGGGAGCTCTTCCCCTGAGGGAGCCATTTTAGGGACACAGAGTTGTAATGTGGTGGCGCTGCCGTCGCACCAAGAGCCTGAATGGGTGAAAGAATTACGTGATAGTGTGAATCATATCAGTAAGAGATTGGATAAGTCTGAGTCTCATACAGAAAACTGGAGAAAATCTGTCGAAGATGTGATTTTTAATTGTTCTGCCTTTTCATCCACAGGGGACCCCTCTGGGTCACATAAAAGGTCATTTGCACAAATAGTACAAACTGATAACGACACGGACTCTGATTCCTGTGTCGACACTAGTGATTCCAGGGGGAATAGATCCAAAGTTAGCAAAAAACATTCAATACATGATTTTTGCTATAAAGGAGGTGTTAGAAGTTATGGAGGCCCCTCCTTTACCACAGGAGAAGGCTTACTTTTGTAAAGAAAAGAAAATAAATGTAACTTTTCCTCCATCTCATAAGATGAACAGTCTCTTTGAGGGAGAATGGACAAATCCTGAAAATAAATTTCAGGTTCCCAAAAGAATTCAGGTAGCTTACCCTTTCCCTGCAGAGGACAGGAAAAGGTGGGAGTCACCCCCTGTTTTAGTGCCCTGTCGCGGTTAACAAAAAGGTGATTCTCCCTGTGCCTGGGACGGCTTCACTTAAGGAGCCGGCAGACCGCAAGTTAGAGAATACGTTTGAAATCTACGTGGCCAATGGGACACTACTCAGGCCTACCATTGCCTGTGCGTAAGTGAGTAGTGCTATTGAAAAGTGGTCAGAAAAACTTGTCATCAGCCATTGACACAATAGATAGAGACGAGATACTCCTAACGTTAGGTCATATCAAAGACGCTACTGCGTTCATGCTAGAAGCCATGAAAGATATTGGTCTCTTGGAAACAAGAGCCGCTACCATGGCAATCTCAGCACGGAGGGCGTTGTGGATTCGCCAATGGAATGCTGACGCAGATTCCAAAACGAATATGGAGGCTCTCCCGTATAAAGGTGAGGGCTTGTTTGAAGATGGGCTGGATGCTTTAGTTTCTAGGCTACCGCGGGTAAGTCGACATTCTTGCCTAATGCTCCTGCGCCGGCGAAAAAGACACATCACTCTCAGATGCAGTCCTTTCGGCCCAATAAATACAAAAAGGGTAAAGGTTCCCCTTTCTTTGCGGCTAAAGGGAGGGGAAAAGGAAAAAAAGGTCCACAGCGTCTCCAGGATCACAGGAGCAGAAATCAACCTCTGCTTCTGCCAAATCTTCAGCATGACGCTGGGGCTCCCTTGCAGGAGTCCGCTCCGGTGGGGCACGTCTGAAACTCTTCAGTCAGTTCTGGGTTCAATCTGGCCTGGACCCGTGGGTCGTACAAATAGTGTCCCACGGGTACAAACTGGAGTTTCAAGACTTCCCCCATGCCGATTTTACAAATCGACCCTACCAGCTTCTATCCCAGACAGGGAAGTGGTAGCAGCAGCAATACAAAAAATTGTGTCAGGATCAAGTGATTGTCCTGGTTCCCTTGTCACAACAAGGAGAAGGGTTTTATTCAAGCCTTTTCGTAGTTCCAAAGCCGGACGGCTCGGTCAGATCGATTCTAAACCTGAAAACTCTGAATCTCTACCTGCAAAGGTTCAAATTCAAGATGGAATCTCTGAGGGCAGTGATTTCCAGTCTGGAGGAAGGGGACTTCATGGTGTCAGTGGACATAAAAGATGCCTACTTACGTGTTCCCATTTATCCTCCACATCAAGCTTATCTGAGATTCGCAATACAGAATTGTCATTACCAATTTCAGACGTTGCCATTCGGACTCTCCACGGCACCGAGGGTGTTCACCAAGGTGATGGCGGAAATGATGGTCCTACTTCGACAGCAAGGAGTCAATATAATTCCTTACCTGGACGATCTCCTGATAAAAGCGAGGTCCAGGGAAAGGTTGGTGCAGAACATTGCACTCTCCCTGACACTACTTCAACAACACGGTTGGATCATAAATTTCATTGTCACAGTTGGAACCGACGACAAGATTGTCCTTTCTAGGAATGATACTGGACACACAGGTGCAGAGGGTATTTTTTCCAGTAGAGAAGGCTCTAGAAATCCAAAGAATGGTCAAACAAATTCTGAAACCAACAAGAGTGTCGATTCATTGATCCATTCGGTTGTTGGGAAAGATGGTAGCGGCCTATGAGGCCATACAGTTTGGCCGATTCCATGCCAGAGTATTCCAGTGGGACCTGTTGGACAAGTGGTCCGGATCCCATCTACACATGCATCAGAGGATAATCCTGTCATCCAAAGCCAGAATTTCGCTCCTGTGGTGGCTACACCGTTCTGACCTACTAGAGGGACGCAGGTTCGGGATTCGGGACTGGGTCCTAGTCACCACGGATGCAAGTCTCCGAGGCTGGGCAGAAGTCACACAGGGGAAAAGCTTCCAAGGAAGATGGTCAAGTCAAGAAACTTGTCTTCACATAAACGTTCTGGAGTTGAGAGCCATTTACAACAGCCTTGTACAAGCGGGGCATCTTCTTCAAGATCAACCCGTACAGATCCAGTCGGACAATGTAACAGGTAACAATGTACATAAACCATCAGGGGGGAACGAAAAGCAGAGCTGCAATGGCAGAGGTGACAAAGATTCTCCTTTGGGCAGAAAGACATGCAAGAGCTCTGTCGGCAGTTTTCATTCCGGGAAGCAGACTTCCTCAGCAGACACGATCTCCATCCAGGAGAATGGGGCCTCCACCAAGAAGTCTTCGCAGAGGTGACAAGTCTTTGGGGGGTTCCTCAAGTAGACATGATGGCATCTCGTCTCAACAAGAATCTTCAGAGATATTGTTCCAGGTCGAGAGACCCTCAAGCAATAGCAGTGGATGCACTAGTGACCCAGTGGGTGTTTTGGTTGGTATAGGTCTTCCCTCCACTTCCACTACTACCGAAGTTTCTCAAGATTATAAGAACAGGGGTTCGAGCGATCCTCATTGTCCCAGACTGGCCAAGGAGAGGGCTTGGTATCCAGATCTTCAGGAGTTGCTCATAGAAGATCCTCGGCCTCTTCCTCTTCGTGAGGACCTGCTGCAGCAGGGGCCGTGCGTATATCAAGACTTACCGCGGCTACGTTTGACGGCATGGCTGTTGAGCGCCGGATCCTAGCCCGGAAGGGTATTCCCAAAGAAGTCATCCCCACTCTTATTCAGGCCAGGAAAGGAGTAACATCTAGACATTACCACCGTATTTGGAGAATATATGTGTCTTGGTGTGAAACCAAGAAGGCTCCAATGGAAGAGTTTCAGTTAGGACGTTTTCTCCATTTTCTCCAGGCGGGTGTGGATGCGGGCCTACGATTGGGTTCAATCAAGGTCCAAATTTCGGCCTTGTCCGTTTTCTTTCAGAAACAATTGGCTTCCCTTCCAGAAGTTCAGACATTCGTGAAAGGGGTTCTGCACATCCAACCTCCATTTGTACCTCCTGTGGCACCATGGGATCTTAACGTGATGTTGCAGTTCCTTCAATCGGATTGGTTTGAACCTCTCCAGGAGATAGAGTTGAAGTTTCTCACTTGGAAAGTGGTCATGCTGTTGGCCTTGGCATCCGCAAGGAGAGTGTCTGAGTTAGGGGCCTTGTCTCACAAGAGCCCTTACTTGATTTTCCATGAAGATAGGGCTGAGTTAAGAACTCGTCAGCAATTTCTTCCAATGGTGGTTTCTACTTTCCATATAAACCAACCTATTGTGGTGCCAGTGGCTACTGACACCTTCGCTGCTTCAAAGTCTCTGGATGTGGTCAGGGCTTTGAGAATTTGTCGCAAGAACAGCTTGGATACGGAAAACAGAGGCTCTGTTTGTCCTGTATGTTCCCAACAAGATTGGGTGTCCTTCTAAGCAGACTATTGCGCGCTGGATCAGGGGTACAATTCAGCACGCTCATTCCACGGCAGGATTTCCGATGCCGAATTCGGTGACTGCCCATTCTACTAGAAAGGTGGGCTCATCCTGGGCGGCTGCCCGGGGGATCTCGGCATTACAACTTTGCCGAGCAGCTACTTGGTCAGGGACAAACACGTTTGCTAAGTTTTACAAGTTTGACACCTTGGCCGATGAGGACCTAAAGTTTGGTCAATCGGTGCTGCAGGGACATCCACACTCTCCCGCCCGTACTGGAGCTTTGGTATAACCCCATGGTACTGAAGTGGACCCCAGCATCCTCTAGGACGTATGAGAAAACAGGATTTTAATACCTACCGGTAAATCCTTTTCTCCTAGTCCGTAGAGGATGCTGGGCACCCAGCCCAGTGCGTACTTTGCCTGCAGTTGTTAATTTGTTGAAAATGTTTTCAGCACGTTTGCTGTAATGTTTATGCCAGTTGGCATGTGTTTTGTTGAATGCCATGTTGTGCGGCATGGTTGAAGTGTGAGCTGGTATGAATCTCACCATTAACTTAAAAGTAAATCCTTTTCTCGAAATGTCCGTCTCCCTGGGCACAGTTCCTATACTGAGGTCTTGAGGAGGGGCATAGAGGGAGGAGCCAGTTCACACTCTGAAAAAGTCTTAAAGTGCCCATGGCTCCTGCGGAACCGTCCATACCCCATGGTACTGAAGTGGACCCCAGCATCCTCTACGGACTAGGAGAAAAGTATTTACCGGTAGGTATTAAAATCCTTTTATTTAAAGGCCCTGTCTTATGCCTGTAAGCCTACACAATACATAAAGTATGACCAGTAAGAGAGAGTAGAAAGTTAATGAGGGTATGAAAATCTTTACTTTGTATTGCTAGTTATTAATAGTGGTCATATAAATTGTCTTCTGGGGAACTGGATTTGGTGTTTAAGGGAGTCATGAGGACCAAAGGATGTAAAGTCTATTAAGAAGAAACAGATCCTTTTTCTTTCTCTTTGCTTTTGGAAAGTGTGTTAAGAAGATACCAGCTTTTAGTTTACTGTTAATATATGCAGTAGTTAGTAATGGTTTGTAGGAAGTGGTAACGCATGCATCTAATTGGGTTACTTGTTAATACAGTATTCGCAAATTAAACCGGATCAGTGTAGTATATTCGAAGCACGGCCTCACTTTAGCTGGGACCAAATCTATTGTAGGAGGAGCCCACACAAGTAGTTGGGGTTAGTACATCATTATCCCTGGAAACATCAAATGTATACACACAACTATCATACCCCCGCCAAAACCCATTTTTCCTCTTTTACACCAGAGATTTTCAACTTTTAACTCGCAGCATACTGAACAAGATGCTAAACTTTCAAAAAGGTTGTCTCCCATGTAAAAAAGCAAAAAAGAGAAACCTTTTCCGGGAAGCATGCTTTTAAAAGTATGCGCTGAAAAAACACGGGGGTATTCAATTAGCTCCGACAGTTTTGGAGCTATCGAATTCACCCACCTGCCTATTTAATTGTGGGCCATTTCGCTAATTCAGTTTCACTTTTTTTTTTTCCGAGAAGGCATTGGCGAAAACAGCTTGCGTTTTTCCCAGCGCAGATGCGAAAACACGTGAATTTGCAGACCCAAATGTTTTTTGCTCCTGCTGAATTTTTCGCCTAGGTGACAAAAAGGCCCTGCTATTGAATAGGGCAAATCCCCCATTCGCCCTAAAAAATTGCGAAAAGCTAGGCAAAAAAATGGCCCTAATTGAATACCCCTCCTAAGTTTTTTAAAACCAATAATGAGAATATAACGCTTGCATTTTTCTGTCAAGGTTAAATGTTCATCTTGTAGAGATGTGTAGCCATTGTTGTGACTAGGTGGTTATCTCGGGGGCACATTGTTTTCTTTGCAAAGCAAATATTTCTGTAAATAAGCTGTTATTTAAAAAAAAAAAAAAAAAAAAGCTCTCTTGCGTAACTAAAGATAAAAACAGTAATTTCTATTCCATAAGCAGGAAGTGGCCTGTTCCCAGCACTATGGAAATGTGGGATCAAGAGGTCAACCTGGACAGCGATGATCAGAACACTTTTATATATCCCACACAAACAAATGAATCTGAGTCTACAATAAAAGAAAGTGCCAGCCCTCTAAAACCAGCCTATCGAAAGAAGAAGCAGGCAGTGGAAATAAAGATGGGGAAAATGGATCCATTTCTTTCCTCTGTTTCCAGCATGAGGAAAACCCAGTCTGTCCATGATCTTGCACAGGAAGGTAAGCTGAAGTCTGAGTTATATGTAGATTCATTATATGATTATGGGAAGTCTTACTGGAAAGCTATGGTTCTTCAGGAATGAGAAAAATTTTCCTTCCCCACTGTCAACCTGTGCTGTTTCTATAAATGACAGTTAATTGCCTTTATAGCATTTGATGAGTTACAGTATTTTTAAGTATACACGTGCATAGGCAAAATTCTTACATTTTTTTTATTTTCATGTAATGTATTTGCAGTCAAAATGCGTCCACAAGCTCAAACTGCAGCAGAAAAGGAACAGAAGGCCATACACCGCCGGACTTTACCAGCCACACTAACAAAAAATGAATGTTCACCAGTGCTTACCCAGAACAAGGATGTAAAACCACCTAAGGGCAGGTCCTATATGAACCCAACAACTAGCTCCATGGCCAAGATCTCACGGAGTGTCTCTGTTGGGGACAATTTGAACCTTGGTGAGGCTCAGGAGACATCCATTGGTTCTGATGTTAAGAGCAATTTTTGTAATCCTGAACTGGGAACTGTTACTTTAGATGCAGAAAAGAGCCATATAGTAGTGAAGGACATTGTCAAACCCCTTATGCAGCCTATCGCAAACTGCTCTTCACCAAAGACTTTTCCGTCAAAGAACCGGGCACATTTAACTTTAGACATTGCAAAACCATTGCCTGACCGACCTATGCTTTCTTTTGGTAAAAGTAGAAACCCATTTGAAATTGAATCACCAAGGTCACCTGGATCCAGCTGGAAACCTAAACTATCTTTCACAGACCTAACCTGCAGGAGTGACAGTCGAGCTTCAGAGGACATTGCCTATACTAAACAGCATCCTGAAGATCCTCTTGCAACAAACCCTAAACTGAATGAACTTGAACACAGAGTGGACTTTGGTTCAGAAAGCTTAAAGCCTATTCCCAGAGGGAGAGCCTCTACTATTGGCCACACTCCAGATCATAATCCAGGACTCTGTCCTGTTGAAACAATTAGACCTAGGTCTCCCTCCCTCAATGCAGCATCATCACTGGACTCAGGTGGGCACAGAGGTCCACCCTTGGTGGTATCTCCATTTAAGTCTCCCATTTGTGTGAGTGACCTCGCAATTCCATCTCACCTCTCTCCGTCCAGTCTCTGGCCTTTCTCGTCTTGTTCACACCTGTCTCGTTTTATAAGCCACTCTCAGAATGGTGAGGCACTTGCTATGTCCACTACCCCTCTCCCATAACTTCTGCTTCTTAAACAAAGTGTTACCTTTTTAAATGTGTATGTTTGTTTTTCAGGTGTTTGTCTATCCTTCTATCCCTTCCACCATATAATTATCTCATATTACATTAGGGAACAGGGGTGGCACCTACTCTGTCTTAGACAAGGCTGCTCTCAGAGTTGCAGAGTCTGAAGAGTCCATTTTGCATGTGCAATGTATCTGGCAAGTGCCTGGACTGGCGCATGCACACAAACCCTAACTATAGGGATAGTATTGGATGCAGCTTCTAGAAGCTGGATAAGGCTGAGGCAGAGGAGTGGCTTCCTATTAGAAGTGCTCTCTGTTAATCACAGCCCAGACTGGCAGTCCCAGGGTGGGGAAACACCTTCCTCTGAAACTGCCTGTGCTGCATGGTTAGCAGATAGTGCCAGTGAAGCCAGTGCATGGACTCGCTATCTCACAGGGTATGGCAGATTTTACTGGGGTGTGTCTGCTGCCACTGCACAGAACCCTTATTAATTGACAGTTGGATGATGGATGCTAAGAAATTGACAGAGTTGATTCAAATTAGGCAGAATCCTAGCTAACACAATTATCTACCTTATGAAGTAAGGTTCATATCTTTGTTCTTGTGTTTTTGTGTTTTCATTTGGTCTTTGTGTATACTTATCGTGCACACATTTCTCTGCATTTCTCCATTAGTCTGTATACAATGTGATTAGCATCCCTTTCATGTTAGCAGGAAGTAACGAGCATTCTCAAGTATGGGCATTACTTTTAGTTCCACTTTTGCCTACTGTTGGAGTCTTCTGTATACTTCATCAGAGCGCTAGTGATTATGGTTCCACAGATGCCTGCTTTTCTTACAACTTGCGGCACTAGGTACCACATGGAGGTTTGCTAGGACAATTACAATAGAGTGGACAAGTCTTCCAATTAGACCACAAACCGTTTGGTTGTTTGCCCAATCATTTGTTTATACAGGTTGAGTATCCCATATCCAAATATTCCGAAATACGGACTTTTTTTGAGTGAGAGTGAGATAGTGAAACCTTTGTTTTCTGATGGCTCAATGTACACAAACTTTGTTCAATACACAAAGTTACAAAAAATATTAGCTAAAATGACCTTCAGGCTGTGTGTATAAGGTGTATATGTAACATAAATGCATTCTGTGCTTAGATTTAGGTCCCATCACCATGATATCTCATTATGGTATGCAATTATTCCAAAATACAGAAAAATGCAATATCCAAAATACCTCTGGTCCCAAGCATTTTGGATAAGGGAGACTCAACCTGTATCACTATCACTAAAGCACAAGAATGTTCGTGACTTTCCTCACCTGCAGGTTCATCTCCTCATGGGACAATTGGTTGTTTTTGGAAGCTATCAAAAGCTCATATGGCAATAACTTGAATTATTTCCCCATCCCTTGTCAGTGTTTGTTTATTTTTATTTTTTTATTTTCTCCTGTAGGGTCTGTCTTGTCATACATACATATACATATACATTCACACACACACACACACACACACACACACACACACACACACACACACACACACACACACTATGTATGTGCTGTTTTGGGGGGGGGTTTGTCCACATTCCTGGATAATTTTGGGAACGACTTATTACATTTTCTTGGGCCTGCCTTTTAATGATGGGCCTTGGATAGTCTACTGGGAAGATGTACATGAACAGCCGTGGATCATTATGTACATCAACCCTAGAATGAATGCATTAAGCGTTACAGTCGCACACATTTTAGAGAGAAGACTGACATGTTACAGGTATGCAGGTCGGGGGTATGTGGTGAATTTTTCCAGGAAGTTTTGAATGATATACAGGCAAATGTTATTAGTTCTTCGCCAGCTGTACCTGTAGCTTGGAGGCTTAGCGTGGTGGGTTTTATAGTTACACAGCAAACAAAATGCATATTGAAATGTAGAATCCGTCAAGCTTTCCAATGTGAATTTGGGCAAGTTACATAATTACCTACCATAGTCTTTACTATACACAGTGGTACAATGCTCTGGTCATGGGAGTTAGGCAAGATATGCTTCTTTCTATAGAATACGAGCACCAATTCCATTAATTCTTTCCCAGAGTAGTCCCTTTTTTATTTTTATTTTTTAATACAGTACATTTTGGGTGCCAGGGAGTCTTTAATAACCCTTTCCTTGGAAGCATGTCCCACACCTGTGTTTTCTGTGTCATCCAATGAACTTCATTAGAAAAGTTAAAAAAATATATATTTTTTTCTCTTCTGGAAGTGTGAATAACTGTAGCAACTGTCAATCAACCAAGGTAATAGACCATTGGCCATTGCTTATGGCTGGGAGTTGTTGCCCAGGGGTCTGGGACTCCAGGTCGACAACAAAAAGGTCGACACACCTTAGGTCGACATGGACAAAAGGTAGAGAGGAACAAGGTCGACATGGAAAAAGGTCGACATGAGTTTTCTTTTTTTTTTTTTTTTTTTGTGTCGTTTTCTTCGTAGAGTGACCGGGAACCCCAATTAGTGCACCGCGTCCCCTCGCATGGCTCGCTTCGCTCGGCACACTTTACCGTTCCAATCATAGTCCACATGGATCGTTAAGTATGAAAAAGTTCCAAAAAAGAAAAAAATTGTGAAAAACTCATGTCGACCTTTTTCCATGTCGACCTTGTTCCTGTCGACCTTTTCTCCATGTCAACCTTTTGTCCATGTCGACCTAAGGTGTGTCGACCAATTGGCGTCGACCTAAGGTGTGTCGACCTTTTTGTTGTCGACCTGGAGTCCGGATACCGTTGCCCAGATAAACAGATGTGGATGTATACTTCTAGAGTTGCAGCACAATAATGTCAAGCAAGTATATCAGACAGAGAATATACCCTGCATGTCTGTCTTCAGACTGATTTGTGCCTTTTTTAGACCTGCTTCCCCTCCCCCTTTTTCCCCACAATGAAGTGTCATGCGAATTTCATTGTATGAATAGGTTATGCTAGATACACTCTACCACAGAGTATCTGACCTATTAAAATCACCATTTGGGTCAATTGTATATATTAAATAGTGATGTAAACATATATTAATGAATGTGAACTTTTCGGTTTCAGTGCAACCAGTCAGCGTTGAGCAGTGTGAATTGATTGCCTCAGAGTTACAGGACAGCCTACGACGAGCATTGAGTCTCTACCGATCGGTGGGTGAATTTGTTTCCTAAATGCGACTTAATACGTAAGAACATATGGTACAGTGCATTTAATACTGGGAATTTAGTTGCCTGCTTTGGAACCTGATCATTTTGTAAGTCCCTTCTGTGGTACCTCCCACTTTTACTTGCACCACCTGATTATGTGACTTTAGCTGCAGTTTAGGATAGGCAGTAAATACAGCATATGTTAAGATGGAAGTTATAAGCTTCAGGGTTAATTTTGACCAAGATTTTCAATTTAGTTTTAGTCTTAGTAGCTTACTTAACATTGTAGTTGGTTTATAGTCACGTTTTAGTCATTCTTTTGCTTCAGTTTTAGTTAAGAATTAGTCAGTGGATATTCATTTTAGTCTAACTTTAGTCAATGTTTCTCTAACGTCCTAGTGGATGCTGGGGACTCCGTAAGGACCATGGGGAATAGACGGGCTCCGCAGGAGACAGGGCACTTTAAGAAAGAATTAGGACTACTGGTGTACACTGGCTCCTCCCTCTATGTCCCTCCTCCAGACCTCAGTTAGAATCTGTGCCCGGCCGAGCTGGGTGCACTTTAGTGAGCTCTCCTGAGCTTGCTAATAAAGTATTTTGTTAGGATTTTTTATTTTCAGAGAGATATGCTGGCAACAGGCTCTCTGCTACGTGGGACTGAGGGGAGAGAAGCAGACCTACTAACTGCGGATAGGTCATGCTTCTTAGGCTACTGGACACCATTAGCTCCAGAGGGATCGAACACAGGAACGCACCCTTGGTCGTCCGATCCCGGAGCCGCGCCGCCGTCCCCCTCGCAGAGCCAGAAGCCGGCGTGTGAAGCAAGAAGACGTCAAAAGCGGCGGCAGAAGACTCCAGTCTTCATATGAGGTAGCGCACAGCACTGCAGCTGTGCGCCATTGCTCCCACACACTCCGGTCACTGTAGGGTGCAGGGCGCAGGGGGGGGCGCCCTGGGCAGCAATTAAGTACTTCTTGGCATAAAATGGCATACATACAGTTGGGCACTGTATATATGCATGAGCCCCCGCCATTATTTTACACAAAATCGCGGGACAGAAGCCCGCCGCTGAGGGGGCGGGGCTTCTTCCTCAGCACTCTCCAGCGCCATTTTCTCTCCACAGCTCCGCTGAGAGGAAGCTCCCCAGGCTCTCCCCTGCAGATTCACGGTAGAAAGAGGGTAAAAAGAGATGGGGGGAACATAAATTTAGCGCAATATCAGTATATACAGCAGCTACTGGGTAAACACTAAGTTACTGTGTAATTCCTGGGTCATATAGCGCTGGGGTGTGTGCTGGCATACTCTCTGTCTCTCCAAAAGGCCTTGTGGGGGTTCTGTCCTCAAATAGAGCATCCCCTGTGTGTGTGGTGTGTCGGTATGCTTGTGTCGACATGTTTGACGAGGAAGGCTATGTGGAAGCAGAGCAGGTGCAGATGAATGTGGTGTCTCCGCCGACGGCGCCGACACCTGATTGGATGGATATGTGGAAGGTGTTAAATGATAATGTAAACTCCTTGCATAAAAGGTTGGATAAAGCTGATGCCTTG
The DNA here is from genome assembly GCF_028390025.1 of Pseudophryne corroboree. Classification (NCBI taxonomy): domain Eukaryota; kingdom Metazoa; phylum Chordata; class Amphibia; order Anura; family Myobatrachidae; genus Pseudophryne; species Pseudophryne corroboree. Next base: position 116,170,237 of record NC_086455.1, on the reverse strand, counting down.
GGACAGTCAGGGTCTCAACCCATGCCTGATCCTACAGCGCAGAGGCCGTCAGGGTCTCAGAAGCGCCCACTATCCCAAATTGTTGACACTGATATCGACACGGATTCTGACTCCAGTGTCGATGGCGATGATGCAAAGTTGCAGCCTAAAATGGCTAAAGCCATCCGCTACATGATTATAGCAATGAAGGATGTATTGCACATCTCAGAGGAAAACCCTGTCCCTGACAAGAGGGTTTATATGTTTGGGGAGAAAAGGCAAGAAGTGACTTTTCCCCCTTCACATGAGTTAAATGAGTTATGTGAAAAAGCTTGGGATTCTCCTGATAGGAAAATGCAGATTTCCAAACAGTTACTTATGGCGTATCCTTTCCCGCCAACGGACAGGTTACGCTGGGAATCCTCCCCTAGGGTAGACAAAGCTTTGACACGCTTATCTAAGAAGGTAGCCCTGCCGTCACAGGATACGGCCGCTCTAAAAGATCCTGCGGATAGAAAGCAGGAAGGTATCCTGAAGTCCGTTTATACACATTCAGGTACCCTACTAAGGCCGGCAATTGCGTCGGCCTGGATGTGTAGTGCTGTAGCAGCATGGACAGATACTCTGTCTGAGGAGCTTGATACCTTGGACAAGGATACTATATTGCTAACCCTGGGGCATATAAAAGACGCTGTCCTGTATATGAGGGATGCCCAGAGAGACATTTGCCTACTGGGCTCTAGAATAAATGCAATGTCAATTTCTGCCAGAAGGGTCCTGTGGACTCGGCAATGGACAGGTGATGCCGACTCAAAAAAGCACATGGAGGTTTTACCTTATAAGGGTGAGGAATTGTTTGGGGACGGTCTCTCGGACCTAGTTTCCACAGCTACGGCTGGGAAGTCAAATTTTTTGCCATATATTCCTTCACAACCTAAGAAAGCACCGTATTACCAAATGCAGTCCTTTCGATCACAGAGGCAAGAAAGTCAGAGGTGCGTCCTTTCTTGCCAGAGGCAGGGGTAGAGGAAAGAAGCTGCACAATACAGCTAGTTCCCAGGAACAGAAGTCCTCCCCGGCTTCCACGAAATCCACCGCATGACGCTGGGGCTCCACAGGTGGAGCCAGGAGCGGTGGGGGCGCGTCTCCGAAATTTCAGCCACCAGTGGGTTCGCTCACGGGTGGATCCCTGGGCTATACAGATTGTGTCTCGGGGATACAAGCTGGAATTCGAAGTGATGCCCCCTCACCGTTACCTCAAATCGGCCCTGCCAGCTTCCCCCATAGAAAGGGAAGTAGTGTTAGCGGCAATCCACAAATTATATCTCCAGCAGGTGGTGGTAAAGGTTCCCCTCCCTCAACAGGGAAGGGGTTACTATTCCACAATGTTTGTGGTTCCGAAACCGGACGGTTCGGTCAGACCCATATTGAACTTAAAATCCCTGAACATTTACCTGAAAAGGTTCAAGTTCAAGATGGAATCGCTCAGGGCGGTCATTGCAAGCCTGGAAGAGGGGGATTTTATGGTGTCTCTGGACATCAAGGATGCTTACCTGCATGTCCCCATTTATCCACCTCATCAGGAGTACCTCGGATTTGTGGTACAGGACTGTCCTTACCAATTTCAGACGTTGCCGTTTGGTCTGTCCACGGCACCGAGAATATTTACCAAGGTAATGGCAGAAATGATGGTGCTTCTGCGAAAGCAAGAAGTTACAATTATCCCATACTTGGACGATCTCCTCATAAAGGCGAGGTCCAGAGAGCAGTGCTGATCAGTGTAGCACACTCTCGGGAGGTGTTACAACAGCACGGCTGGATTCTGAATATTCCAAAGTCGCAGCCGATTCCTACGACGAGTCTGCCCTTCCTGGGCATGATTCTGGACACAGACCAGAAGAAGGTGTTTCTCCGGGAGGAGAAGGCCCAGGAGCTCGTGACTCTGGTCAGATACCTCTTAAAACCAAAACAGGTGTCGGTGCATCTATGCACGCGAGTCCTGGGAAAGATGGTGGCATCATACGAAGCCATTCCCTTCAGCAGGTTCCATGCGAGGACCTTTCAGTGGGATCTGTTGGACAAGTGGTCCGGATCGCATCTTCAGATGCATCGGCTGATCACCCTATCCCCCAGGGCCAGGGTGTCTCTTCTGTGGTGGCTGCAGAGTGCTCACCTTCTCGAGGGCCGCAGGTTCGGCATACAGGACTGGGTCCTGGTGACCACGGATGCAAGCCTCCGAGGGTGGGGGGCAGTCACTCAGGGAATAAACTTCCAGGGGCTGTGGTCAAGTCAGGAGACTTGTCTGCACATCAATATCCTGGAACTAAGGGCCATATATAACGCCCTGAGTCAAGCAGAGCCTCTGCTTCGCAACCAACCGGTGCTGATTCAGTCAGACAACATCACCGCAGTGGCTCATGTAAACCGCCAGGGCGGCACAAGAAGCAGGGTGGCAATGGCAGAAGCCACCAGAATTTTTCGCTGGGCGGAAAATCACGTGCAAGCACTGTCAGCAGTGTTCATTCCGGGAGTAGACAACTGGGAAGCAGACTTCCACCTGGGAGAGTGGGGACTTCATCAAGAAGTCTTCACACAGATTACAAATCGATGGGAACTGCCACAGGTGGACATGATGGCATCCCGCATCAACAAAAAGCTACAAAGGTATTGCGCCAGGTCAAGAGACCCTCAGGCGATAGCTGTGGACGCACTAGTGACACCGTGGGTGTTCCAGTCGGTTTATGCATTTCCTCCTCTTCCTCTCATACACAAGGTGCTGAGAATCGTAAGGAAAAGGAGTGAGAACAATACTCATTGTTCCGGATTGGCCAAGAAGGGCTTGGTATCCGGAACTGCTAGAAATGCTCACAGAGGACCCATGGCCTCTGCCTCTGCCTCTCAGACAGGATCTGTTGTAACAGGGGCCCTGTCTGTTCCAAGACTTACCGCGGCTGCGTTTGACGGCATGGCGGTTGAACGCCGGATCCTAGCGGAGAAAGGCATTCCGGATGAGGTTATTCCTACGCTGATAAAGGCTAGGAAGGACGTGACCGCAAAACATTATCACCGTATATGGCGAAAATATGTTGCTTGGTGTGAGGCCAGGAAGGCCCCTACAGAGGAATTCCAGCTGGGCCGTTTCCTTCACTTCCTACAGGCGGGAGTGACTATGGGCTTAAAATTAGGGTCCATTAAGGTCCAGATTTCGGCCCTATCCATTTTCTTTCAAAAGGAACTGGCTTCTCTTCCTGAAGTCCAGACGTTTGTAAAGGGAGTGCTGCATATTCAGCCCCCTTTTGTGCCACCAGTGGCACCTTGGGATCTTAACGTGGTGTTGAGTTTCCTGAAATCTCACTGGTTTAAGCCACTTAAGACCGTGGAGTTAAAATATCTCGCGTGGAAAGTGGTCATGCTATTGGCCTTCGCTTCGGCTAGGCGTGTGTCTGAATTGGCGGCTTTGTCATGTAAAAGCCCCTATCTGGTTTTCCATATGGACAGGGCAGAGTTACGGACTCGTCCGCAATTTCTGCCGAAGGTGGTGTCATCCTTTCATTTGAACCAACCTATTGTGGTGCCTGCGGCTACTCGTGACTTGGAGGATTCCAAGTTACTAGATGTAGTCAGGGCTTTGAAGATTTATCTAGCCAGAACGGCTGGAGTCAGGAAAACTGACTCGCTGTTTATCCTGTATGCATCCAACAAGCTGGGTGCTCCTGCTTCAAAGCAAACTATTGCTCGCTGGATCTGTAACACGATTCAGCAGGCTCATTCTGCGGCTGGATTGCTGCATCCAAAATCAGTAAAAGCCCATTCCACAAGGAAGGTGGGCTATTCTTGGGCGGCTGCCCGAGGGGTCTCGGCATTACAGCTTTGCCGAGCAGCTACTTGGTCGGGTTCAAACACCTTTGCAAAGTTCTACAAGTTTGATACTCTGGCTGAGGAGGACCTAGAGTTCGCTCATTCGGTGCTGCAGAGTCATCCGCACTCTCCCGCCCGTTTGGGAGCTTTGGTATAATCCCCATGGTCCTTACGGAGTCCCCAGCATCCACTTAGGACGTTAGAGAAAATAAGATTTTACTCACCGGTAAATCTATTTCTCGTAGTCCGTAGTGGATGCTGGGCGCCCGTCCCAAGTGCGGATTGTCTGCAATACTTGTATATAGTTATTGTTTAACTAAAGGGTTATTGTTGAGCCATCTGTTGAGAGGCTCAGTTATATTTCATACTGTTAACTGGGTATACTATCACGAGTTATACGGTGTGATTGGTGTGGCTGGTATGAGTCTTACCCGGGATTCCAAATCCTTTCCTTATTGTGTCAGCTCTTCCGGGCACAGTATCCTAACTGAGGTCTTGAGGAGGGTCATAGAGGGAGGAGCCAGTGCACACCAGGTAGTCCTAAAGCTTTCTTTAGTTGTGCCCAGTCTCCTGCGGAGCCGCTATTCCCCATGGTCCTTACGGAGTTCCCAGCATCCACTACGGACTACGAGAAATAGATTTACCGGTGAGTAAAATCTTATTTTTTAAATCTGTTCCTAGTCTGTTTCAATCCAAGCCTACGCGCTAGAAATTTACCCGCTTTGTTGTCTAAGGAATAACATTTCTGTTGCATTTTAGTATATGCATGTCTCTTAGTTTAGGAACAATGCATGAAGTTGATTATAATTGGAGACTAATTCACGTTTCAAAGAACGAGTAGGGCGGGAGCTATTCAAAGATTCTACTTGGAGTAGTCTCTCTTCCAGATCAGACTGTTTAAGGTATTGCCTTCGCAATCTGGCTCCTACCTGGATAACCAAACCTCGCAGGACAGCCTTCAAGGCACACCAATGTGTGGGTACAGAAGTGTTGTCAAGGGAGTTTGTGGCTAGATAAGAAGTCAACGTATCAGTGATAGACGTAAGTGCTTATGGGGAAGTTAATAAGTACTCTAGAAATCGCCATGGGCGTGGAGGGATTCTTGAGGTATAGCAGTACCATGACCAGGTTACTGCTGCATTATCAGACCAAACTACCGGGCTAATAGTAGATTTACGAGTATGTTGCAATGACCATTTATCTAATAAAATCAATACGGGAGTAGGAGTTGTGTACATGGGAAAAGAAAGTGTAGTCTTTCACATTGGGAGAACGGATACGCCAAACATCATAGAGATCAAACTCTGCCAATAAAAGTTGTAGCTGTTTAGAGGAACCTAGTTTCGGAGTCGTGTCCTTAGTCGTGTCCCATCAGGGACCAAATTAAAATCGCCCATAATAACGAAGTGGCCCTTCTGTACTTTATGTAAAGTTTCAAATAGTTTCCTCAGAAAGGGTATTTTGTCTGGAATTATGAGCAAACAAAGACACAATCGTTATTTCTCGATCTTCCAACTACCCTACTAAAATCAAATAGCGGCCATCCTCATCTGAGGTTTGATGAGACAACTCAAAATGGACAGAATTATGGAATAGAATTGCCACAACATGTCATTTTTAAAAGGTCCATTAGCAAAATAACCCGTAGGGTAGCGGGAAATATGAAAGAGGGGAGGAGCAATTGAAGCGAAGTGAGTTTCCTGAAGGGCAGCCACTTTCACCTTTTCCTTATGCAAGGTCTCTAGAGCCAACAGTCACTTACTAGGAGAGTACAAACCGTGGACATTTAAGGAATAAAACTTAGCTATGAAGTGTCAGTAATCACAATATTCAGAAAGATACAGCACACCTCGTACCTGGACTCCAAGGAAGGGGCAGGACAAAAACAAAAAAACACAATGGAAGGAAAGACATGAATAGAGTCGGGGAAGAAAAACAAAAACAAAAAAACGAAAAAAAGAACTGAGTTATCCCTAAACTTAGGGCTACAGTGTTTGTCGCCTAAAAAAAAAAATCATAGCAACAAAGCAAAACACGTTGGGGGTTGGCCAAGGCATGCAGTAGCACACATAATAAACTGTAAAACTGTAAACGTAAGCAGACTTATAAGAATAGAAGTTGTCTCTAACATGACTGGTTCTAGTCATTGAGTAACAATCTTAAACAACTGTAGAATTAATATTTGCAGTACTGAACAGTAATCAAACCACAGTATGTAGACCATAACCTATAGGTGAACTAGTGGCTACAGTACAGGCTAATAAAATAAACAGAGTATTGACCAGTCACAATCCCATGGTGGGATTAAAGCAAACTGATAGGATATCAAGTCATCGAATCACTTTGTTCCGCCGGAGGCTGGGAGGAGAATCTAGACTTAGATTGGCGTACTATGAAGTACCAAAAGTTTAATTCCTGCATCCAAAGTGGAGATCACATATGAGGAGGAATCATACCTGATAATAAGCCTAACAGGGAATCCCCATCTGTATTGAATGTCATTGTCACGTAGAGCAGCTGTAACCGGTTGTAAAGCTAGACTTTGGCTAAGGTGTATTGCGAAAGGTCAGGGTATATTTGAAGACCTCCCAAGGTACCTTCCGCTTTTCTGGCCGCTTTCAAGATGTCCTTCTTGATGTGAAAAAAGTGGACTCTGAGCAACGTATCTCTAGGGTTGTTAGGGGTGTAACCACCCCTTGGCTTGGGAAGTCGGTGAACGCGGTCCACCATAAGATCTTGGGATGTTGCTGATGGGAGTAGTTTCTGGAATAGCTTGATTACATAGGCTGTTAACTCCACTGGGGTCATAGAATCGGGAATGCCTCTAATCTTTAGTTTGTTTCTCCTGGATCTGTCCTCAAGATCTGCGACTTTCTCACATGGTAGTCCTCTCCATCTGAAGCTCGGAATGAGCTGAAAGGAGGTCATTATGTGACGACACCAATTCCTCCATCTTGTCCTCTAAGTGTTCCGTCCACCCTGCTATTCCGACCAAGTCAGTCCGGAGAGTTTGAATAAGACTCCAAACCGGAAAGAATATTGGACCGGAAGGCAGTGAACATCTTAAGCATGGATTGTGGCGCTTGCGGATCAATGTTTATATCCATGCTAGAAGTAGCAGCAGGGGCTATAGACTTAAAAAGGGTGGAAGGAGTCGATGATCGCACTGACGGTGAGGTGGAGGACTTTTGGCTCGCGTTGACAGTCTTGGGGAACTGTACTGGTACTAGAATCTGCAGAGTTTTTGACCCCCATTTGACCGGCATGTTGCTATAAAGGCAAAACTAGAACAGAGTAGAATAATTTTGAAAGCCATGCAAAATATGTGCTTAATTATTCGATAGGTGTCACTGCATGGGTGTGAGTATCTTCAGATCATCGCAGGGGTCAGCGAAGTCTACGCTGT